>NW_028274809.1:97995240-98298270 GCF_037043125.1 Eumetopias jubatus | reverse complement strand
AAATCCTAAGCCAGTGATAGACTGTACCAGGTGTAGAAAAAGGAAAATTTTTGTTCTTAGAACCAAAGGAGAAGGAAGTGAAACTTATTTAAGAAGATAAAAACTAAATTTAATATTTTAAAAGTAAATTCTGCTGAATAAATATTTAGACGTGAAAAAATCTATAGAGATTTGAGATTTATAAATACCTTTAGATCTGCACACTTGTAAATTTTCCTATTAGACTCTCAATGTTGAATTAGAAGGAGAAACTTTTTTTAAATAAAGTGTAACTCCCTAGCTTAAAATTTAATACAGATTTCTGCATGAATTATTTTTTTTAAAGATTTTATTTATTTGATAGAGAGCAAGAGCGAGAAATACAACTAGGGCGAGTGTGAGAGGGAGAAGCAGGCTTCCCGCGGAGTGGGGAGCCCGACACGGGGCTCGATCCCAGGACCCTGGGATCATGACCCGAACTGAAGGCAGACGCTTAACGACTGAGCCACCCAGGTGCCCCTGCATGAATTATTTTAAAAGCATCTAATATCTGCCTTTATTAATTCTGTTTAATTTATTTCCTGGTCTTTAAAATGTGGTCTTCCGGGTCTCATATTTATCCTACTTTAATGTTTGGTTTATAATCACTAGTGGAATCTCCCATTTTGATACTCGTGTTATTGCATTAATAAATTACTTTCTGGAACTAGATTTCAAAATTGTCATGTCATATTTTGCTTAATATTGAGTAGTGAAATATAAGTGAGTAAGAGCAATGAGTGGAGTACATTAACACAGGAAGATTAAGGTGAGCGTTACTTGAAATATTCTTAAAACACAGTATTATGCATGTCTACACAATACTTTAATTAAATAATCTTTCTTCCTTTTCAGCTCATTTAAAGTTAAGAGTCAATTATCCTGAACACATATTTGATTCAGTTTTTTTTAAAAAATGAAAAGGTGTGACAAGACAGAATCACCATCTAGCCTCTACATCCTGAGCTCCAAGAATATATTTTTAGTGTTGTCTCCCTAGATGATTATTATTACTGTCATTTCTGTCTAACCCCCTTTTCCTTAATGTATCTAAAGAAAGGGAAAAGATAGTAGTATGTTTTAGGATAAGATCATTCAGATAAATGCAACCCTTTATTTTCTACCTCTTCCACGTAAAGCACTTCACAGAACAGTTCAGTTCTCAATTTCTAATGAAATTGAAAACTGAGGCTTCCATATTCACCCCAAATGTCAGGACCAAGAACCAAAGCAGCCTACATGTATAAGATTTTATTTTGCGTTACTACATGTTCTTGTCCACAAAAATAAGTGTAAAAGCATATAAACAATTTTCTTCAGGAACTCCATGAAAATTAATTTATCTGAATAAGAAGCTCTTGAAACTGAGCAAATTTCTTAATTATCAAACACCTGTTTACTTAATACTAACTTCAAGATGCCTGCCTCTTTGTCCACCAATCTTAAGATACTATATCATGAAATATGCCCAACTCTAAGCTGGTTCTCACATTGGAAGACCCACTCAAGCCCAGATCCCTAGCCCTACACTAACCTCCCCACACCCACCCAACTAGCTCCTGTTTCTGGATATTCTAAGACTGTCAAAATGTTGTCCTCCGTAACTGCAATAGGTAATAAACTCAGCTCTGGTTAACAGGTTATACTTAGGGTTAACAGCAGACAAAATTTACCTTCCATGCACATCAATGTAAAGGCACTTTGTTTTTCTGTTGATGTTATGAATGATAATGTAAATATGCATTTAATTTTGACATGATAATTTGCTTTGAATATTTCAAAACAAAACCTATCATCTATCTTAAAGAGAGTTTTCAAAAATTGAAAAAAAGCAGAGCAAATCAATTATTTGGGAGATGTTAATTCAACTATGACCTTTGTTTTAAAAAATCTGTTTTAAAAAAATCTGCTTTTGATATCTAAAATAAAAACTCCACAGCATCTGAAATATCTTTAACTCCCAAACAATTAACTGAAAAAAATTTAAGAACAGTGAAACAAAATACTGAAATGATTATTACAGAAAAAAACTGAAATGCCTTTTGAGAGAATTTATTAAATACCAAGTTAAGATTTAATCTTTAGTTAAACATCTCAAAGGACAAGTCTGGAGTACTGAGCTAGTCATCTTTGAAACACAGCAGGCCCCTCATTCATCTCTCCTGAAACACTGCTCACACCTATGCAACACTATCCTCACTTTTTAAAGAGCCCCAAGCTCCATGCATTTACCTGTGAAAACCAAGGACATCAGAAATGGTGCCACTGTCCTGTCTACTCAAAATCTCATTCTATACTTTTTTCTTTTTTATCCAGACTTCCAGAATGAGGTAATCTTTCTCCTTTGCAAAGCAAAAAGCTGTTTTGTTGCCAAATCACTACGCTCTGAACTCTTAAATATCTTTGATTTCTGGTACCTCTTGCCAGCTACTTGTGTTTTTTAGAGCGTATATATTCATTTTCTATAGTAATAATATAATGATGATGCTAATGCTGATAATAATCACCTCCATTCAGCTCTTTTGCTCTCCCCCAGGTTTTTTGTTTCTTTTCACAGTAAGCCTCAATAAAATTTCTACCCAAGGTTTCTGTGTCATTCTGTGTGTCTTACATGCTCTTCACCATATATCCCTGCAGTGAGCTTCTGTCCTCACTCTGCTAAACCTGCAAACTTCCAACATTACCACTGACCTGCAATAACCAAGTCCAATATGCTCTTCCTCCAAGCTCACTCCCTACCTCACTTGATTTTGCAGTGTGAGATAATGATGATGAACACAAAGATTTCAAAATCATCTTTCTTGACTCTGAACCATTGCTTTGCCCTGGAATTATTCCCCCAAAATGTCTGTACATCCTAACCTGCTTCCTTGCATACTAAACAGAGATATCCTTCCAAGTTCAGCTCTGAGCTTTATTTATTTACTTTTCAATTGCTATCCTCTGTGTGATCCTTTCTACTCAGACCTTCCTATATTGATTCTTAAACTTTCAGTTCAGGTTCTGACCCTACCCAGATGCCAGTTTTGTATTTTCAGTTCTATGCTTGATCACATAGATATCTTGCAGATACATAAGTCAGTAGACTACAACTATACTCCTTATATTTATGGCTATAACCTCCCTCAAAGTTCCATATATATTATCTCTTCATCTCCTATATTAATATTGTTCTTTATAACCTTTCACTTGGAAGACTGTTTTAATTTTTCACATGTTCTGTAAGCTTCCAGTTTATTGCAATCACACAGCCTAAGACATTCTAAACAACACTTTGTATTTTGTCATATGCACCAAAAAAGACTCATGGCTCACTATTAATGAAGTATAAAATGAAAGACTGGCACTCAGGTTACTCACTACCTGGCTTCAACATATATTTACATAGTTATTATCACCTGACTCCCTATAAAATAGTCCAGAACATCTGTTGCGTACACTTGTTCACATATATATCACCTTCACTCTATTTTGCTTATGATACCCACTGCCCAGGTCCTGTCCAGATTCTACGTATTTTTCCAAGCGCTGTTAAGTTCCCAACACTTCTAAAGTCCTAACTCAATCTCTTTTCTGAACTTCTATGTTAGTTATGTAATATTTAATCATATACTTCATTAAAAAAATTAGTATCCATTTCTATTTAATGTGTTGTTTTGGGTTTTCAATTACTCTATGAACTCAAGAAAGGGCCTATTTCATGTTCCTTTGAGAACTGAAACTATTCACACCCACACATCTTACTGTCTATATTAACATGAGTTTACCATTCAACTGTCTGCATTAATATGACTTTAATATTTCAGGAAATTCTTGCTAGGAAGATTAGGCTGTAAATAAGTTCATCTCCCCCACTTCCCTACGGAACTTTGTGAAAACCCAATTCCTTGAAAAATAGACTATTCAACTAGTGCCCACTAAAGTAAGTATCTCTTTCTCACAACAATACATAGCTCAACCAAATGAATGTTACTAGCTCCCAAACCCTCACCTCCTTGAATGCATCAGTCCTAAACTCTTACAACAGAAACTCACCCAGTTCCAATCCACACTACTAATGAGAGACCTGTCAAACTAGATCCCCAAAACCTCAAACACACCCCCCTTGGTCCTTTCCTTTCCATACGCTGCTCACTCTCTGTCAAGACCTTGATCTCCTATACCAACGTTAGCAACAGCCTCAGTTGTTAGTCTGATTAATTTCTTGGGAGGGTTGGGGGTGGAGCCCCCATTCAGCTGTTTGAAACTTCTATATTATAAAGTATGTATATGCATAATATGTATAGTATATATCCCATTGAAGGATCTCAAGAAATATTTTTTCTCCAAGATTAAATCTTTTCACTATCTTCCATATTTCTTTTTTTTTCCACTGTTACAACTTTATTTAGAAATATATTTAGCACTACTGACAAAGACTGCCTCCTTGACCAAAATTCAGTCAGAATCCTCAGTGTTCTTCTTGACTAGTCCTTGACCTTGGCCTGCCTTTAGCATGAATCCTGCTAAGTCCACTTAGTTAGAATACCCCCACCATTGATGTCTGATCAAACTCCTCACCCCCCACCTGTGAAACCTAAGTGGTTGGTCTTGCATTTAATGAGAATTCTGTTAGACCAGTTTAGCAAGAATCCCCTACCCTCAGTATGTCCTCTCAGTAATTTTCCCCTCCTACCACCTCACTCTGCTCTTTGGCGATAAATCTCCAGTTTCTTTGCTGTATTCAGTGTTCAATTCAGTCTCTCCCCTTTTGCCATAGTCTCACCTCTATTATAACCGTCATGAATAAAGTCCTCCTTACAATTTTAACAAGTGTCAGAATAATTTTTCTTTTAACACTACCTTGGAAATCTAAACTGAGGTAACCTGCTTTAATAATATTCTGGTATTAAATTTGTTATATATTATGTATTGTAAAGTAATATAAATTATCAATATTAAATTAACATTAATTTAATAATTCAATACAATATAAATCAAATTATACACAATAATACATATCAATACACTATGTATATATAGTTGATCAGTGAACAACATGGGTTTGAACTGCACAGATCCACTTATATGCAGATGTTTTTCAGTAAATATGGTATAGTACTATAAACATATTTTCTCTAATGATGTTCTTAAAAACATTTTATTTTCTTTAGCTTACTTTATTGTAAGGATACAATATATAATACATATAAAACACAAAATAAGTGTTTATTGACTATTTATGTTATTGTTATGGCTTCCAGTCAATACTAGTCTACTAGAAATTAAGTTTTTAGGGAGTCAAATGTTATATGCACTTTTTGACTGTATGGAGGGTCAGCACCTCTAACCTAAATGTTATTCAAGGAGATAGACACACACACACACACACACACACACACACACACACACACACACACACACACACACACACACACACACACAGAGTTAGCTTAGTATGCTAGACCAGTGGTCCAAACTCTTGCTATGGCTGTGGGTCAAACCTGGGCCCACCAAATTTGGCCCACAACCACATTTATTTATTTATTCATTTACCTTTGTGTATGCACGCTTTCACACTAAAATTGTAGATCAGAATAGCTGCAACAGACCAAATGGCTCACAAGGCCTGAAATATTTACTCTCTGATCCCTTAAAGACAAAATTTGCTGACCTCTCTGTTAGACTATTAAATTGTTTGCCTCAATCATAGAACATACTTTTTACTTACTGTATTTATAAATGTTAATTTAGCTACTGATCATTGCAATGTCACTAGAAGAATGTTCTTTGGATCCCCCAAATATCTATATATACCAAAGAGTTTTGTTTTGTTTTCCAACCTGGCATGAGAAATAAATTTGCATTAAAATGGTTTGAATTCTTGGTAAATAGGATAAAGTTAGGTGTACAAAATAAATGCATTTTCCTAAAAAGTAACCAGAATAAAGACCATCTTCATTTAAAAGTCATCATAATTGTAAGTAATCATCATTAATTCATCTGGAAGTGTCAATCCTATGAATGGCACTTCCTGTAATAAAAAGCCCTTTCCAGGCTCAATAATGGAGCAGTTGATGACCACTCAGCTAAATGATGTCTTTTTGATTTGTAGCTAAAATGTGAATAGCAGCAATTTTCTGATGATCATTTCATTCTTTAGATTATTAGCAAAAAAAAATTCACACAAGAGGAAAATAGAACACCCCTCTCTAGAATTTCAAATATTTCTTGTCATTAGAGGGTTTGTTTGCATAACAGTAGCATAAGTACCAAATTGTCACTGGTTCTTAACTTTCTTCAGTTAAAACCTACAGGAGTTTACCAAAAGCTTTCTTAACTTCAGACTCCTATAATCAATGATTTGTTTGAGTGGTCCAGTCTACTGAAGCCAGAAGGCAAAAGGAAGACATACATAGATTTAAATATTGTCTTTACTGAGTATCTCATGTAAAATGAACATAAAAGTTGATGTGTCCCATGATCCTAGAGGTCTAAAATTCTACCACAGTTCATGTGGGAAACAAAGGCAAAAGAAAAATTATTAAATTTCCTACAGCACACTGACAAGTCCTTAAAACAGGCAGAGTGACATTCCTCTAGGGACTCAGCTGCCTCGATGTTAATATTTTGCTAAGGTCAAAAGGCAACCCCCAGGATCCTGTAAGTCTACTTTAACACATAAAAATTCCTTTAGAAACTTCCTTTATCTGTAACCCCCCCAAGATACATGTTGGCAATCATCCTCCAACCATATGACCCATCGATACACAACTGAAGGGTCTCATGACTCAGGTTTTATTAGACAGTAATAAATCACCTTTTCCAAACAATAGCTAGCCCCCTCAATGTCCTGGAAACCTGTTTCCAAAATTCCTTAGAGATTTATGCTATTCTTAACCCCCTCCCAACTTGAAAGTATATAATGGGCCACTCTTCACGAACCAGATGCACTCTTTCTGCCCACGGGTCCTGTCCCCATGCTTAATAAATGATTAATAATAAATGCTTAATAAATGCTTAATAATAAAACTACCTTTTTGCACCAAAGATGTCTCAGGAATTCTTTCTTGGCTGTTGGCTTTGAAGCCTAATGTCTTTCCTACATCACAGTGACACTTTCAAAGAACAGAGCTTATTTTGAAGTAACCTCTAAACTGCAAAATATAGAGGAAAAAAATAAGAGGCTAGGCAAATTCTAAAGCACCTCTCTGTCCTTTAATTTTGTTTTTGTTTTAGTCAGCCACTAATATGCTAACATTTTTTCTCATTCTGATGATTAAATTGGGCTGATCTCAGCCTCCAACTGTACCTTTGGAGGAGGGGCAGGTAGCCACCAATCCTATACAAAATGAGTTTTCTTTTTTCAGGATTCTATTCCTGTAAGGTGCCTCTCTGTATATGAAAATACCATCTGGCCTTCACCACTGCAGTCTTGGTGATTTGTCTGTTGCCCTGAGGAATAAACTCTCTTTGTCTCTGACGTAAAGACCTCATGTTTTACATACACATTAATTTGCAAGTAGGGCAAAACCTCAGATCCTTGCACTCACTCAAAAGCTCTCCTCCCTCAATTCTAAACATCCCCCCATTTTCTCTCAAGATTTTAATTTTAATATTAATTTCTACATGACTAATAGCCTCAAATTGCAAAGTGAAATTTTATTAATGTAGTCATAAATCAAATAATCTTTCATCAGACTTGTAAATTAAAAACTCAAAATTAACATTAATTCTACACATCCAATTTGTGCTTTCATACTGCGACACTGACTGCCATTTAACACTCTGAATTACACTATTTATATATGTATCTGTGCAGACTTCACCACCCAGCACTTAGCTATTTTGATATCCCCTTTGGATTCTTCCTAGCCAGTCCATGAGCTTCAGTCCATTTCCATTAACTACTGACATTTTCCCAATGACAAACATGTTTACTCTCTAATATCTTTGATAAGGTTATGACCTCCTTCTCAAGATGCAATGCTCTGCCATGATTCTTTCAGTTGAATGGACATATGAATTCATTGTTTTTGTCTATCCAGTGCCAGCTGGATTTTTTATCCCATGGAAATGTTTTTCTAGTCACATTTAATATCAGTACATTCAAGATGACAAAAGAAAAAGATATATGGTGATTTCACTTATATGGGGAATCTAGAAAACAAAACAAATGAATAAACAAACAAACAAAAAGCAGAATTAGACCTGTAAATACACAGAACAAACTAGTGGTTCCCAGTGGGGAGAGGGAAGGGGGATGGGCAAAATGGGCAAAGGGAGGGGGAGGTACAGTTTTCCAGTTATGAAATGAATACATCACAGGAATGAGGATTTTGAGAAACAACAGAGGATCATAGGGGAAGGGAGGGAAAATGAAACAAGATGAAACCAGAGAGGGAGACAAACCATAACAGACTCTTAATCTCAGGAAACAAACTGAGGGTTGCTGGAGGGGAGGGGGGTGGGAGGGATGGGGTGGCTGGGTGATGGACACTGGGGAGGGTATGTGCTATGGTGAGCTCTGTGAATTGTGTAAGACTGATGAACCACAGACCTGTACCCCTGAAACAAATAATACATTATATGTTAATAAAAAAAGTACAGCGTAGGGAACATAGTCAATGATATTGGAATAGTGTTGTATGGTGACAGATGGTAACTACACATGTGGTAAAGCACAGCATAAGGTATAGAGGAAGTTGAATCACTATGTTGTACACCTGAAACTAACGAAATATTGTGTGTCAACAATACTCAAAAAAAAATGAAAAGTAAAAGACAGGTGAAAGACAGTAAATTTTTGCATCTTTCTGATTGTAAAGTAACATATTTACCACTGAAAATTTGTATAATGCACACGTATCACGGAAAAAAAAACTATGAAAATGTTACTGTATTTCCTTATAAAACACACTGTTGAGATCCCAATGTGTATCACAGTTTGCATACTTTATTTCTCTTAAGATTTACGATTAGGCATTATGCCCCACTATTAAAAATTCTCCAGGGGTGCCTGGGTGGCTCAGTCGTTAAGCGTCTGCCTCCGGCTCAGGTCGTGGTCCCAGGGTCTTGGGATCGCGCCCCACATCAGGCTCCCTGCTCCGCGGGAAGCCTGCTTCTCCCTCTCCCACTCTCTCTGCTTGTGTTCCCTCTCTCGCTGTGTCTCCCTCTCTCTCTGTCAAATAAATAAATAAAATCTTAAAAAAAAAAGAATACCTGAACATCATAACCAGTAAGGCAAATTAAAAAAAAAAAATTCTCCATTAGTGATTTCAAATGCCTAACACTTTTCAGCCCAAATGACATTTTAGAAAGAAAAATAAATTGAAACACGACAATCAGTAATAAAGAGGAGGAAAAGTGGCAATATTTAGAATGTAGAAAAAAGGAAATGTAGATAAGGTAGCCCTGAATATCGTTTCACAAAGTAGCTCTGAGGAATTTTGTTGTCTGGCAAATTAATTCACACATGTGAACAACAGCTGCTATGACTCTTCAAACGCATAATGGCATACCTTTATCAATTTCTGTATTTTTCAATTAAATCTCTAGAGACTAAAATTGATCACTGCACTCCAAGAAGTATGTAACTGAACCATAAGTAAGACCTCATTAAATAGAAAATTCACTTAGTTAAGATAGAAGTACTGCACTGATTTAAAGAAAAACACTGAAAGAAATGACAAAAGGAATAATTAAAAATTCACATACTGGAAGACAACCAGACCCAGGACTGAATAACAGAAACATTAAATATATTAAAATGCATATGACAATTATCAACATCAGAAAAACTATAATCAGTTCTGTGGCTTAGTTTACTGAAAATGAGACAAGAACTTTGGGCAGCAGGTTTCTGTTTTTGAGTTTGGATGAAATCACTTCTCAAGCACTTTTAGGCCTTTTTTTTTTTCTTTAATTGTTGAAGTTCATGAGAAAAATTCAGTTGATTAAAGAAAGATGCTCATTAAGTCCAAGTTGTAAAATGGTTTTAATCCGGTTTTGTCATTCACCGAGGATGTAACTTAATCCAACTCTAAATAGCTATTACACAAATTGATGTTCTTTGGAGAAAATTGATCAGATAAGAATACTTGGATAACATACCATAATAAAATAAAATTGAATAAATAAAAATGTAAAGAATACTTGGGTAAGTCACTGTTATTATTTTCTATTTCAGGTTAGGAGGTGGGAGACAAGGAAAGGACTATTTTTGTTTCCAGTATCAAAACCCTCAACCTAAATGGACATAACCAAAAAAAAAAAAAAAGGATTGTATTACACATCTGGCTTCAAGTATGACTTGATGCAGGGGCTCAAATGATGCCATCAGGGCACCATAAGATACTATCTTATTAGAACTTTTTTCAGATGGCTCATTCAGATAGGCTTCCTCCTCATAATCAAAAGATGGGTATAACAACCTGGAAAGCTTAGAGCCTTTTACTTTGAAGCCCAACAGGAAAAATCAAGGTTCTTTTTTCCAGGATTCTCAATTAGAGATTCATTGCTTTCACTGGTCTTGATTGGGCCAGGAAGACATTCTTGCCCTGAATGTTAAGGATTTGCAATGCACCAACAGGCTAAATCCCATGTCCACTCATGCCAGGGTTTGAGTATTGATTTTTAAGAAAGTTTTTGTGGATGTCAGAAAAGGGTCAAGTTTGGCAAAGTGATACAGACAACAGATCTATTACACGGTGTATGTGCACTGTTAATGACTGATTTCACATAAGAAGGATGCTCATTAGGACAAAAACGATGCCTCTCCAAACCTAACATAAACTGGTGTTTTATTATATAGAAAAGTGAAGCAGAATTGATTGTGAGAGCAAGTGAGAGTAGGTCGGGGGTGGTATTTTGCAGCAACAGAATGGGTCCATAATATGAAATACATCATAGTAACTGTTAAAATGCTGAGAAAAAGTTTGAGTTTGCTTGGGGTCCTGCCATATTCCCAAATCATGCTTCTCCTAGAGAATAATGATTTTGCCTAAAATCACAGGACTTTTGTGGCTCATCGGGGAAGCTTGCCAGGAGGAATGTGTGCTTTTGCCAGGGCGTGTAGTCAGAGATTTCATTCTACTGAGAGGGGGGGATCATGCTGGCAGCAGATCAGTCTGAGACTGCTGAGGGGATATATACATGCACGTCCTGGAAGAATTACAAATTTCCCTCAAAGTTTCAAGTCTCTCGTTGAGTTGTTAAGAGTTATCAGATCTGCCAAGGAACAGACTGAATTTACAAATGAGTCTTGCCAATAAGGATAAACTCTAAACATACAATTTAAAATGAATCACTTAGTGTTACAACACCAACACAGTATGTATTTTATTACCGTGTTTATTCCCCTCAAACTACCCACACCAACCCCACTTGTGATTATCGTGAAACAAATCTCCCTTACTAAACATAACAGACAAGTTCAAAGTCGGTCCCTCCACCGTGAATCCTTTCCGATCAATATGTGTTTTATATACATGTGTGTTTGTATAGACACATACATACATATATCATAGATGGGTGTATTTTATATAAGTAAAACATATATATATATTCAATACATTAGTCATACAGATATAGATTATCTAATTGCTTTATACATTGTTTCAAAACAGCAGTGCTGAGAATAAATAAATAATTGGCTCCAAACTATTTTGAAGAGCTGGGAGGAACCAAGGAGGTCATCTTGTCTAATCCCTTCATTTTATCAATGAAAAATTAAAGCCACAGAAAACTTTTTTTTAAGCAACACACATTTATTATCTCACAGCTTCCATGGGATATGAGCCCAGGAATGCTTGACTGGGTCCTCGGCTCAGGGTCTAACAAGGCAACAGTAAAGTATCAGCTGGGCGGGGAAAGCCACAGAAGATTTGGGTGAACACAGTGAGGAATAAGTCACTAAAACTCCTGGATTGGGATTCCAGATCCAGTCCAATTTTTTCAACCCTGGCTATCTCTTAACTAATGACAGATGCTTATACTGCTTCCTTAAGCTAGCCCTCTAATCTGTGTATTATTTTTTCTTTCCCCTTAGCTTTAAGTTTCAAGACCCTCCTTTATGAAAGTAAGGGAGGCACTCCTAAGTGGTAACTAAATCATGGGTAAGTGTTACTTTTATAAGTGTCTCCCTCCCACTGCTTCCAAGATGGGCTCAGTTGACCCACAGTAGTCTGTTGAGAGAGGCACAAGGGTAATGGTGCTCCATCTGTTCTTTGGGATGAGCACACTGAAGACAGAATTATTAAGAGAAAATGTGTTTTGAGCAGGTGCTTCAAGCCTTTTGGACAAGTTGTCCCACACTTCATCTTCTAACTCTGACACACTGAATCGTTCCCATTTCTCATCCCACAAAAGGTACTCCGGGTTTTCTTAAATTCTCCATTCCTTGCCATCCCTCCAACTATGATTTTTTAATACTCAACATCATATTTAATTCGAGCCACCTGTTTGCACAGATGGCCGCTTGCTCACTTTTATGCAAGAGCTAAAGATCTAGGCCTGACCAAACACAAGAGTTAAACTGTCACTTTGCTTTGTTTCTCCAAGTTTAAAGTGAGTTAAAGAATCAGAGAGAACAGATGTCTCTCCTTACACATTCGAGTTCACCTTTTTTTGTCTCCCATGATCTTTTAGAAAACATGATACGAGATTCTTTGCACTGAACAGTATGTTTCTGCTTCAAAAGGATGAACCCTCCTGTCCCTCTTTCTAATATGACACTTACTGTCACATCATTAAGCAGATAAGAGCCACAATCTGCAGATCCTGCCTCACTTCACCCACATTTTACCTTCAGAATATTGCTCTGGGGCACAGCTGGAAGCATATACATGATCGACCAGCAGATAACTGTGTTCACAGATGCAGATATGATACAGAAAATAAGCACGATTTTTTATCCTTACCAAAGTGCTCTGATACAAGTAACAAGATAATACACACAATTTTTAAATCTGTGTTTAGACTAGTCACTCAATTATTTGTTAAGTTTTTACCATGTTCCTGAGAAATGTGAAAGGGGGAGAAAAAAAGCACCTAAAATCTTAAAATAAAGTTATGTGGTACATTAAAAAAAAAAAAGAGTCACCATTTATTGCTGTCTACAAGAGTGAAGGTGTTTCATCAGGCATTTATACTTATCTCATGCAATTCTTACAATGATGGTCCTTTTTACATAAGAGAAAATAAAACTGAGCCTTAGGGAACTTCATTAACTGGACTAACACTACACAAGAGAATGGTGCAACCAGAATTGCAAGAGGAGACGGATTTAAATACAATTTGAGGATGAGAGTTACCATTGCTGTTCCGGGGAGATGCTACTTCCTGGTCTCTATCCCCTTCCAGAACAGCCCCCTCCACTGCCCCCCCCCCCCCAGGTCTGGGGTTGGTGTCCTGACCTGCAGCAGACAGAGGTGGTCATTGAAGGGGCAGCTCCTGAAAGTCCCGGCAGGGTTCCATTCTGGGAAACAACTGAGGTCTGAACCTGCCAAATTCGGGAGCATATGCCTCCATGTCTATTCTGCAGGTGCAAACCCCTACTCTGTTCAGCCTCCTTAATTTCAGCTGTCAGAATCCTGTCAGAAACTGAGATAAGAGCACCACAGCATCTGGCTGACTGTGGCTGACTATGGAGCTAGCCCCTGCTTGGCTGGTGCAGACCCACCTCTGAAGCTCAGCAAGAAGACAGTGATGACCTTCAAAGGGGCCGAAGGCAGACCGTGAGGCTGGAGCAAGATGACCAAGTCCTCCTGCTCTTAATGCTAGACTCCATGTCATCATATGAAATATTTATATATGTGTGTTTTTATTTTCAAAAAGTATATGGTTTTATTTCAATTGTTTTATTGTGATAAAATACTCATAACACAATTTACCCTCTTAATTTTAAGTGTAGAGTTGTGGGGTATTAAGTACATTCATATTGTGCAACCATCATGACCCTCCATCTCCAGAACTCCTTTCATCTTCCCCAAATGAGACTCTACACCTGCTTAACAGTTAGTCTCCAATCCCCTCCTTCCCACAGCCTCTCCTCTGGCTATCACTCAACACATTATATATTAATCGGATTTAAATAAAATTTTTTTAAAAAATAAAACAAGGTGAAATCAGAGAGAGAGACAAACCATAAGAGACCCTTAAGCATGGGAAACAAACTGAAGGTTGGCGGAGGGGAGGGGGGTGGGAGGATGGGGTAACTGGGTGATGGACATTAGGAGGGAGGTGATGTAATGAACACTGGGTATTTATTATCTAAGACTGATGAATCATTGACCTCTACCTCTGAAACCAATAATACATTATATGTTAATTGAATTTAAATAAAAATTTAAAAAAATTTTAAAAATCACCACTCTACTTCCTGTTTCTATAATTCCAATTATTTTTATGTACCTCAGATAAGGGGATGGTTCAGTATTTGTCTTTTTGTGATTGGCTTATTTTACTTAGCATGTCTTCAAGATTCACTCAAGTTGTAACATATGTCAGAACTTCTTTCCTTCTTAAGGATGAATAGGCCATTGTATGTATATACCATATCTTGCTATCTATTCATCCATCAATGGAAACTTGAGTTGTTTCCATGTTTTAACTACTGTCAATAATGCTGCTATAAACATGGATGAATAAATATCTCTTTAAGAAACTGTTTTCAGTTTTTGGGGGGATATATGCAAAAGTGGAATTTCTAGATCACATGGTAATTTTGTTTAATGTTTTAAGGACATCCCACACTGTTTTCCACAGTGGCTATACAATTTCACATTCCCACTAGTAATGCACAGAGGTTCTAATTTCTCCACATCCTTGCCAACATTTGTTATTTTCTGTTTTGTTTTTTTGTTTGTTTTAATAGTCACCATCCTATGATTGTGGTTTTGATTTGCATGTTTCTGATGTTAATGATATGCATCTTTTCATGTGTTTACTGTCCATTTGTATATCTTAGAAAAATGTCTATTCAAGTTTTTGTTCATAATCTGGTTTTTGTTGTTGTTTCTGAGTTTTAGGAGTTCTCTAAGTGTGCTGGTTATTGATCCCTTATCAGATATATGATTTGCAAATATTTTCTCCTATCCTGTGGGCTGCCTTTTTACTCTGTTGATAGTGCCTTTTGATGTGCATGAAATCCAATTTGTCAAATTTTAATTTTGATCATCAGGGCTGACGGTGTCATATCTCAGAAATCACTGTCAAATCCAATGTTATCAAGGTTTTGTACTATGCTTTCTTCTGAGAGTTTTATACTTTTAAGTCTTCAAGTTAGGTCTTGGTTCCATTTTGAGTACATTTTTATATACAGTGTTAGGTAAAGGTTCAACTTCAATATTTTGCATGTTGATATCCAGTTTTCCCAGCGCCATTTTGCAGAAAAGATTATCATTTCTCCATTGCAGGATCCTGGCTCTCTTGTCAAAAATCATCTGACCATATATGAGAGGGTTTATTTCTATTCTATTCCATTGGGATATATGTCTGTCTTTATGCCAGTATCAGAGTGTTTTGATTACTGTAGCTTTGTGTAAGTTTTAAAATCAGGGAACATGAGTCCTCCAACTTTGTTCTATTTTTTCAGGATTGTTTTGGTTATTTCAGAGTCCCTTGTGATTCCATATGAAATTTAGGATGGGTTTTTCTAATGTTGCAAAAAATACTTTTGGGATTTTAATGGGGGTTGCACTGAATCTGCAGATCACTTTGGGTAGTATTGACACTGGACATTTTAACAGTATTAAGTCTTTCATTCCATGGATATTAGATGTCTTTTCATTTGCTGATATCTTCTTAAATTTCTTTCAGAATTGGTGATAGTTTTCTTTAAATGTTTGGTAGAATTCACCAGCAAAGCTTTCAGGTCCAGGATTTTTCTTTTTTGGATATTTGATTATTGGTTCAATCTCCTTACTTATAGCTCTCCTCTCCTTAGTTTATAGCTCTATTCAGATTTTCTATTTCTGCATAATTTAGTATTGGCACATCCTGTGTTTCGAAGGAATTTGTACATTTCAAATATCCAATTTGTTGATGTACAATTGTTCATAGTACTCTCTTAACTCTATTTCTGTAGAATCCATAATACTGTCCTCAGTTTCATTTCTGATTTTAGTAATTTGAATTGTCTTTTTTTCTTTATCTAAAGGTTTGCCAATCTTGTTGATCTTTGTGAAACAAATTTTTGGTTTTATTGGTTTTCTCCATTGTTTTTCTATTTTCTATTTCATTTTTCTCTACTTTAGTCTTAATGATTTCATTCTTTTTGCTAGCTTTGGGTTTTTCTTCTTTTTCTGGTCCCTTAAGTTATAAAGCTAGGTTGTTGATCTGAGATCTTTCTTCTTTCTTAATGTAAACATTTATACTTATAAATTTCTCCCTTAGGATTGCTTTCACTGGGTCACATACATATTAGAGGTATGTTGTGTTCTCTAAGACTTTTTTTTTTTTTACTTATTTTTCTAAGTTATTTTTACTTTTACTGTGATTTTGGCCTTGATGAACTAGTTAAGAGTGCATTTCATTTCCATAAATTTATTAATTTTTCAGTTTTTCTTTTAACTTTGGTTTCTAACTTTGTTCCATTTTAATCAGAGAAGATCCTTTAGATTTTAGATTTAAAATCTATTGATACTTAATTTGTGGCCTAATCTACAGTCTGTCTTGGAAGATGTCCCACGCACACTTGGGCAGAATGTATATTTTGCTGTTGGGCACAATGTTTCCACATGTCTGTTAGAGATAGTTGGTTTGTTGTGTTGTTCAAGCCTTCTATTTCCTTATGTACCTTCTATCTGGTTGTTAAATCCATTGCAAAGAATGGGGTATTCAAGTCTCTATTATTATAGAGCTATTTCTCCCTTAGATTCCATCAATTTTTGCTTCATATATTTTGGTGGTCTGTTATTATGTGTGTAAATATTTATAATTGTTGTACCTTCTTGGTGTATTGAAACTTCTGTTACTACATAATGTTCTTTGTATCTTGCCAACTTTTTTATTTAAAGTCTATTTTGTCTGACATTAGCAGTTACCCATGATCTCTTTTGGTTACTGTTTGCATGGAATATCTTTTGTCATCCTTTCACTCTCAACTTATTTGTGTCTTTGGACTGAAAGTGTCTCTCCTACACACATCATATTTTTAATATTTTATATATCATATTTTTAATACATATGACAATCGTATCTTTTTATTGGAGAGCTTTATCTATATTTAATTACTGGTAATTTTAAGTTATTGCTGGTAAGGAAAAACTGATTTCTGTCATTTTTCTTTCTTGTTTTCTGTATGCCTTATAGGTTTTTATTCTCATTTCCTGCATTTATCTTCTTTTATGTTTAGTTGATTTTTTATAGTGAAATGTTTAAATACCTTTCTCATTTCCTTTGGGGTATGTTCTGTAGCTATTTTCTTTATGGTTACCATGGGAACTACATTTAACATCCTAATGTTTATAACAGTCTAATTTGAATTTATACTAGCTTATCCTCAATAACATACTAATCTCTGCTCCTTTACAACTCCATCCCTACCACTTCTAGTTGTGGATGTCACAAAATTACATCTTTATCTATTGTGTGTCCAAAAACATAAACTCTGCGTCTCTACGGCTGAATTCCTAAGAAACTCAAGTCCATATAGTCTCTGGTATCTTTTCACTTTCTACCTCCGTGGGCTGAATCCTTTAGAGCCTAACTGAGAGGTAAGATGACTCTTATAACTTCTCACCCTTTTCTCATGTATATTCATTGCTTTAATTTTTAGAGCAGTCTGGTGCTAAGATTAAGACTTTTGAAAAAAAAGTCTTAAACCTTCAGAAAAGTCTAGGTGCCCTATCACAATTTAAACAACATCCACTTTTCTTGTTATGCACATTCAGTAAATAATAGGGCAGTGTGTGTTTATAATTGGTATTTTCCTTGTATAATGATCTACCTGAGGTCACAAGGTATAAGGAATGCTGAATAATGACAAGATTTAGTCATTCTTGGATTCAAGATGTAATGGCAACTCACGGCACCCTAAATTCCAATTATATTCCTAACAGAAACTTCAACCCCAATTCACACACACCCCGGCCCACTGGAAATCCCAAAGTCCTGGGTTCTCATTGAGCCATAGCCCATCAATAAGATGCTTTCTTTTTCCCCACAAAAGTTTTATGAGGGAGTCAGTGATAGGCCAGCCTTAAAACATTGCTAGATACACACAAACACACACACACACACACACACACACCTGTAATTCTGTATATAAAATATCAGAGGAAAAAATCAGATTTTACAAAAACAGTACCCTAAACCAACATTAAATAGTTAATTTAAATTGATTAAATCTTTACAACCTAAATAGACATAAAGTTAGCTGATTTCTAGAGTGTTATATAAAACTGCACTCTTTGTGCTCCTACATACTCTCTATGGCAGTCAGTCACAGAAAGCCTTTGGAAGACCGAAAACTCATGCTGGAGCCATTGAAGTTTATTCTTGCCCATTCTGAAAAATTGGCTGATATTGATAAACGTTATAAAAAGTTTACCCCATGAGCCTCATATGCTGCCAAGAATGTAATTGTGCTGAAATGGAAGGCTGGTATTAAGCTTGCATCTGGTTCTGAGTCAAGGAGACCTCACTCTTTGACTAGCATCAAGGGAAGCTTCTTTCATTTAGGGAAAACAGATGGAACAATTTGACTAAAATGGAGTTCATTTTGAGAAACTGTCCCAGCTTGTCCAAACTGATGGCACATTGGATACGATTTCAAATAAATAATGAACACCTGCATGAGTTGTACTCACTACCCCTGGCTCAAATAAATCAAGTTTAAAAACATTTATTAGGCATCTACTATGTTTTGAGGCATGGTTTCACTCATGATTTACTCAAACATATTACAATCCTAATTCTGCCCCCCTTTTTTACCAAACAATTGTAAGAGAACACTGTATTCTATAATAAAATATTTTTCAGAACACTTTCAGATTGTGTTTTCATTTATTATATCAATATATGGTTTTGGTGAAATTCAGCATTTGCCAACATTTTAAGTGGAATCTTAAGTATTTTCTAATATTCCTGAGAACTACAACCATCTTCCCAAATGCCTTCTCAATCTGCTCCCACGATCTGCTCAAGAGTGCAAATGCATGCCATTTAGAAATTCGCTCAAGCATTTTGAACCTTGACATTTAAACTCAACCATGATGAAAAATTGTATCCATAAATCTGTAAACGCTGAAGCGATTAAAATACTTCAACAATAAAACTCAAAAATTTGTTAAGTTTCTACTATATATCAGTTACTAACTACTTTATTTGCTAGGGAAAAAAAAGAATATATGAATAATACATCCTCACACAGTAAAGAAACTCACTCTTCAATGGGGGATACAGGCAAATAAAAGTATTCCAATACAAAGAGAAATACTGTAATTAAGAGTAAGACTTGTGCTTTTGAATAAAGGTTGCAATTACCCACTTATATTTTAAGACACTAGCCAAATCAAGATGTATTTTATTTATTTATTTATTTATTTATTTATATTATGTTAATCACCATACATTACATCATTAGTTTTCAATGCAGTGTTCCATGATTCACTGTTTGTGCATAACACCCAAGTGCTCCACGCAAAATGTGCCCTCTTCAATACCCAT
Source organism: Eumetopias jubatus (assembly GCF_037043125.1). Classification (NCBI taxonomy): domain Eukaryota; kingdom Metazoa; phylum Chordata; class Mammalia; order Carnivora; family Otariidae; genus Eumetopias; species Eumetopias jubatus. Next base: position 98,278,602 of record NW_028274809.1, on the reverse strand, counting down.
CACAAGGCTAACCCATCCCCCCACCCACCTCCCCTATAGAACCCTCAGTTTGTTTTTCAGAGTCCATCGTCTCTCATGGTTCGTCTCCCCCTCGGACTTACGCCCCTTCATTCTTCCGCTCCTGCTATCTTCTTCTTTTTCTTTTTTCTTAACATATGTTGCATTATTTGTTTCAGCAGTACAGATCTGTGATTCAACAGTCTTGCACAATTCACAGCACTCACCATAGCACATACCCTCCCCAATGTCTATCACCCAGCCACCTCATTCTTCCCAGCCCCCACCACTCCAGCAAGACTCAGTTTGTTTCCTGAGATTAAGAATTCCTCATATCAGTGAGGTCATATGATACACGTCTTTCTCTGATTGACTTATTTCACTCAGCATAACACCCTCCAGTTCCATCCATGTCGTTGAAAACAGCAAGATCTCATTCCTTCTGATGGCTACATAATATTCCATTCTGTACATATACCACATCTTTATCCATTCATCTGTCGATGGACATCTTGGCTCTTTCCACAGTTTGGCTACTGTGGACATTGCTGCTATAAACATTTGGGTGCACGTACCCGTTCGTATCCCTACATTTGTATCTTTGTGGTAAATACCCAGTAGTGCAATTCCTGGATCGTATGATAGCTCTATTGTCAACTGTTTGAGGAACCTCCATACTGTTTTCGAGAGGGGTTGCACCAGCTTGCATTCCCACCAACAGTGTAGGTGGGTTCCCCTTTCTCCGCATCCCCGCCAACATCTGTCATTTCCTGACTTGTTAATTTTAGCCATTCTGACTGGTGTGAGGTGGTATCTCATTGAGGTTTTGATTTGGATTTCCCTGATGCCGAATGATGTTGAGCACTTTTTCATGTGTCTGTTGGCCATTTGGATGTCTTCTTTGGAAAAATGTCTGTTCATGTCTTCTGCCCATTTCTTGATTGGATTATTTGTTCTTTGGGTGTTGAGTTTGATAGGTTCTTTATAGATTTTGGATACTAGCCCTTTATCTGATATGTCATTTGCAAATATCTTCTCCCATTCTGTTGGTAATCTTTTAATTTTGTGAACCGTTTCTTTTCCTGTGCAAAAGGTTTTTATCTTGATGAAATCCCAATAGTTCATTTTTGCCCTTGCTTCCCTTGCCTTTGGCGATGTTTCTAGGAAGAAGTTGCTGCGCTGAGGTTGAAGAGGTCGCAGCGTGTGTTCTCCTTTAGGATTTTGATGGACTTCTGTCTCACGTTTAGGTCTTTAAACCATTTGGAGTCTATTTTTGTGTATGGTGTAAAGAAATGGTCCAGCTGCATTCTTCTGCATGTCGCTGTCCAATTTTCCCAACACCATTTGTTGAAGAGACTGTCTTTTGGCCATTGGAGATTCTTTCCTACTTTGTCAAAGATGAGTTGACCATAGAGTTGAGCGTCCATCTCTGGGCTCTCGATTCTGTTCCATTGATCTACGTGTCTGTTTTTGTGCCAGTACCATACTGTCTTCATGATGACAGCTTTGTAATAGAGCTGGAAGTCCGGAATTGTGATGCCGCCAGCTTTCCTTTTCTTTTTCAACATTCCTCTGGCTATTCGCGGTATCTTCTGGTTCCATACAAATTTTAGGATTCTTTGTTCCATTTCTTTGAAAAAAGTGGATGGTATTTTGATGGGGATTGCATTGAATGTGTAGATTGCTCTAGGTAGCAATGACATCTTCACAAAGTTTGTTTTTCCAATCCATGAGCATGGAACGTTTTTCCCTTTCTTTGTGTCTTCTTCAGTTTCTTTCATGAGTATTTTATAGTTTTATGACTATAGATCCCTTGCCGCTTTGGTTAAATATATTCCTAGGGATCTTATGGTTTGGGGTGCAATGTAAATAGGATCGATTCCTTGATTTGTGTCTCTTCTGTCTTGTTGGTGTATAGGAATGCCACTGATTTCTGTGCATTGATTTTATATCCTGCTACTTTACTGAATTCCTGTCTGAGTTCTAGCACTTTTGGGGTGGAGTCTTTTGGGTTTTCCACATACAGTATCATATCATCTGCAAAGAGTGAGAGTTTGACTTCCTCTTTGCCGATTTGGATGCCTTTGATTTCTTTCTGTTGTCTGATTGCTGCGGCGAGGACTTCTAATACTATGTTGAATAGCAGTGATGATAGTAGACATCCCTGCCGCGTTCCTGACCTTAGGAGAAAAGCTCTCAGCTTTTCCCCATTGAGAATGATATTCGCTATAGGTTTTTCATAGATGGCTTCTGTGATATTGAGGTATGTACCCTCTATCCCAATACTCTGAAGAGTTTTGATCAAGAAAGGATGCTGTACTTTGTCCAGTGCTTTTTCTGCATCTATTGAGAGGATCATATGATTCTTGTCCTTTCTTTTGTTAATATATTGTATCATATTGACTGATTTTCGGGTGTTGAACCAACCTTGCAGCCCGGGGATAAATCCCACTTGGTCATGGTGAATAATCCTTTTAATGTACTGTTGGATGCTAAAGGCTAGTATTTTGGAGAGAATTTTTACATCCATTTTCATCAAGGATATTGGTTTGTAATTCTCCTTTTTGATGGGGTCTTTTTCTGGTTTTGGGATCACGGTAATGGTGGCCTCATAAAATGAGTTTGGAAGTTTTCCTTCCATTTCTATTTTTTGGAACAGTTCCGGGAAAATAGGTTTTAATTCTTCTTTAAATGTCTGATAGAATTCCCCTGGGAAGCCATGTGGTGCTGGGCTTTTGTTTGTTGGGAGATTTTTGATGACTGATTCAATTTCCTTTGTGGTTATAGGTCTCTTCAGGTTTTCTATTTCTTCCTGGTTCAATTTTGGTAGTTGATACATCTCTAGGAATGCACCTATTTCGCCCAGGTTATCGAATTTGCTGGCATAGAGTTGCTCATAATATGTTCTTATAATTGTTTGTACTTCTTTGGTGTTGGTTGGGATCTCTCGTCTTTCATTCATGATTTTGTTGATTTGGGTTATTTCTCTTTTCTTTGTGATAAGTCTGGCCAGGGGTTTATCAATCTTCTTAATTCTTACAAAGAACCAGCTCCTAGTTTCGTTGATCTGTTCTACTGTTCTTTTGGTTTCTATTTCATTGATTTCTGCTCTGATCTTTATGATTTCTCTTCTCCTGCTGGGTTTAGGCTTTATTTGATGTTCTTTCTCCAGCTCCTTTAGGTGTAGGGTTAGATTGTTAATTTGAGACCTTTCTTGTTTCTTGAGGAAGGCTTGTATTGCTATATACTTCCTTCAGGACTGCCTTTGCTGTTTCCCAAAGATTTTGAACAGTTGTGTTTTCATTTTCATTGGTTTCCTTCATTTTTTTAAATCTTCTTTAATTTCCTGTTTGACCCATTCATTCTTTAGTAGGATGCTCTTTAGCCTCCATGTTTTGAGTTCTTTCCGACTTTCCTCTTGTGTTTGAGTTCTAGTTTCAAAGCATTGTGGTCTGAAAATATGCAGGGAATAATCCCAAACTTTTGGTACCGGTTGAGACCTGATTTGTGACCTAGGATGTGATCAATTCTGGAGAATGTTCCATGGGCACTAGAGAAGAATGTGTATTCCGTTGCTTTGGGATGGAATGTTCTGAATATGTCTATGAAGTCCATTTTGTCCAGTGTGTCATTTAAGTCTTTTTTCCTTGATGATCTTTTGCTTAGATGATCTGTCCATTTCAGTCAGGGGGGTGTTAAAGTACCCCACTATTATTGTATTGCTGTCAATGTGTTTCTTTGCTTTTGTTATTAATTGCCTTATAAAATTGGCTGCTCCCATGTTAGGGGCACAGATATTTACAATTGTTAGATCTTCTTGTTGGATAGACCCTTTAAGTAGGATATAGTGTCCTTCTTCATCTCTTATTACAGTCCTTGGTTAAAAATCTAATTTGTCTGATATAAGAATTGCCACCCCAGCTTTCTTTTGGTGTCCATTACCATGGTAAATTGTTTTCCACCCCCTCACTTTCAAACTGGGGGTGTCTTTGGGTCTAAAATGAGTCTCCTGCAGACAGCATATTGATGGGTCTTGTTTTTTAATCCAACCTGATAGCCTCTGTCTTTTGATTGGGGCATTTAGCCCATTAACATTCAGGGTAACTATTGAAAGGTATGAATTTAGTGCCATTGTATTGCCTGTAGGTGAATGTTACTGTATATTGTTTGTGTTCCTTTCTGATTTATGCTGCTTTTAGACTCTCTCTTTGCTTAGAGGACCCCTTTCAATACTTCTCGGAGGGCTGGTTTTGTGTTTGCAAATTCCTTTAGATTTTGTTTGTCCTGGAAGCTTTTTATCTCTCCTTCTATTTTCAATGACAGCATAGCTGGATATAATATTCTTGGCTGCATATTTTTCTAGTTTAGTGCTCTGAAGATATCATGCCAGTCCTTTCTGGCCTGCCAGGTCTCTGTGGATAGGTCTGTTGCCAATCTAATATTTCTACCATTGTAGATTACATATCTCTTCTCCCGAGCTGCTTTCAGGATTTTCTCTCTGTCTCTGAGACTCGTAAGTTTTACTATTAGATGTTGGGGTGTTGACCTATTTTTATTGATTTTGAGAGGGGTTCTCTGTGCCTCCTGGATTTTGATGCCTGTTTCCTTCCTCACATTAGGGAAGTTCTCTGCTATTATTGGCTCCAATATACTTTCTGCCCCTCTCTCTCTTTCTTCTTCTTCTGGGATCCCAATTATTCTAATGTTGTTTCGTCTTATCGTATTATTTATCTCTCGAATTCTGCCCTTGTGTTCCTGTAGTTGTTTCTCTCTCTTTTTTCAGCCTCTTTATTTTCCATCATTTGGTCTTCTATACCGCTGATTCTCTCTTCTGCCTCATTGATTCTAGCAGTTAGTGCCCCCATTTTTAATTGCACCTCATTAATAGCCTTTTTGATTTTGACTTGGTTAGATTTTAGTTCTTTTATTTCTCCAGAAACAGGTTCTCTAATAACTTCCACGCTTTTTTGAAGCCAGGCTAGTATCTTTAAAGTCATGAATCTGAACTCTAGGTCTGACATCGTACTAATGTCCGTATTGAGTAGGTTCCTACCTGACGGTACTACCTCTTGTTCTTTTTGCTGAGGTGATTTTTTTCATCTTGTCATTTTGTCCAGAGGAGAACAGATGAATGAGAGAACGGAATGCTAACAGGTTAAAAATGTCCCCAGCAAATATACTCTATACAAATCAGAAAAGACCTGAAACCAGGGGAAAAGAAAGGGAAAGAAAAAAAAAAAAAGAAAAAGGTAAAAACAAAAACCGAACAATACAAAAAAAAAAAAAAAAACAGAATATGATCAAATATGATCAGGCTAGTGCATAGATCAGTGCCACACACTAGAGTTGGGCATATTTTGGTCTCTTAGAAAAGAGTGCCTGCTAAAATTTTAAAGGAAGAAAGACTTATCTGTGTACAAAGTAAGGGTTGATACAATGAAGGGATGGAAGATGACTATAAAGATGAAAATTATAAAAGATTTTATAAAAGGAATAGATAAGAAGTTTTTTGAAAAAGAAAGAAGAAGATTAAAAAAAAAAAAAGAAAAAATTGTAGAGAATGTGATCAGGCAGGAGACTAGAACAAAGTCATACACTAGTGATTTAGGGTATATTTTGATCTGTTAGAAGAAACTGTATCTTAAAATTTTAAAGAGAGAACAACTTATATATATATGCCAAAAATAAGGGTAACTACTATGAAGGGATAAAATATGACTCTAAAAATGAAAAATAAAAAATGTTTTTTTAAAAAAGGGATTGATAAGATGTTGGTTGAAAAAGAGAAAAAGAAAAATTGAAAAAAAGAACAGTTAAAAAAATTAACTTTGAAAGACTAATGAATCATTGTAAAAAAAACCATGAATTCTATGTGCAGTATTCCCCTAGTGCTGGAGTTCTCCCGTTCTCCTTGATCGGTAAACTTGGTCTTGGCTCGCCGGCTGTTCGTGCTGATCTTCTGGGGGAGGGGCCTGTTGCCGTGTTTCCCAAATGTCTTTGCCGGAGGCAGATTTGCCCTGCCCTTGTCGGTCCGGGCTAAGCAAGCTGCTCGGGTTTGCTCTCAGGATCTTTTGTTTCCTTCAAGCTCTCGGTGGAGCTTTCGGGGACCAGGGTGAAAATGGTGGCCTCCCAATCTCCACCCGGAGGAGCCTAGAACTCGGGGCGCCGCTCCTCAGTGCGCCCTTGGAGAAAAAGCAGTCACTCCCATCTCCCTGGTCTCTGGCCGCACTCCGTGCTCACCCGGCCTGTGACCGAGCGCTTCTATCTCTGGCACCCGACCCCGTGTGGAGTCTCCAAACCCAGCAGATCCCTGCGGTGCGCTCCCGCGCCGCTCTTCCCGGGGTAGGAAGGGGAGTCTCCCCGGCTCTGCCGCTTGTTGGGTCCCTGCTGGAGGAGCAGTGGCCCGACTGGGCCGCGGATCACAGTTTATGGCAATCCCGAGCTGACAGCCCGCGCCTTGGCTCCGTCTCTGCAGCCGGCTTCCCTGCTCCGATACCTGGGAGCTCTGCTGCACTCAGGCACCCCCGGTTTTTCTGTGACCCCAAGGGTCCAGAGACCACACTGTCCCGCGAGGGTTCCACCCCCGCTTAACCACTGGGGAGACATCCCTCAGCGGAGTCGACTTCTAAAAGTTCTGATTTTGTGCTCCGCGGCTCTATCACTTGCCAGAAGCGGCCAACGGAGCCCCCCCCCCCCCCCCCCCCCGCCGTCTATCCTCCTGAATACCGCCTCGGATTCATTTCTCTGTATGTCCTACCTTCCAGTACGTGGTCGCTTCTCTGTTCAGAGAGTTGTTGCTACTCTCTTCTTCCATCTCCTGTTGAGTTCGTAGGTGTTCAGAATGGTTTGATCCCCATTCAGCTGAATTCCTGAGACCAGACGAAATCCGGGTCTCCTACTCCTCCGCCACGTTGCTCCGCCCCTCGAGATGTATTTTAAATGGAAAATGTAGACTGAATTTTCAAAATTCAATATGAAAGAATATAAAATATCTCATTTTAAAAATACTGATTAATATTGAACTGCTTTTCAGGATATATTGTATTAAACAAAATGTATTAATAGAATTAATTTCACCTGTTTCTTTTCATTTTTTTTAATGTGTCCTTTAGTGGAAAATTGGAAAAATTACTGTTTTTTTTTTTTTATTTTCTGGGGTCTTTGGGTCCAACACTGTAAAATCTTTATTTATTTATTTTATTATGTTATGTTAATCAGCATACATTACATCATTAGTTTTTGATGTAGTGTTCCATGATTCATTGTTTGCCTATAACACCCAGTGCTCCATGCAGAACGTGCCCTCTTTAATACCCATCACCAAGGCTAACCCATCCTCCCACCGTCCTCCCCTCTAGAACCCTCAGTTTGTTTTTCAGAGTCCATAGTCTCTCATGGTTCATCTCCCCCTCCGATTTCCCCCCCTTCATTCTTCCCCTCCTGCCATCGTCTTCTTTTTTTTTGATCCCATTTACAATTGCACCCAAAAGCATAAGATACCTAGGAATAAATTTAACCAAAGAGACAAAACATCTGTACTCAGAAAACTATAAAATACTCATGAAAGAAATTGAGGAAGAAACAAATAAATGGAAAAACGTTCCATGCTCATGGATTGGAAGAACAGATATTGTGAACATGTCAATACTACCTAGAGCAATCTACACATTCAATGCAATCCCTATCAAAATACCATCCCCTTTTTTCAAAGAAATGGAACAAATAATCCTAAAATTTGTATGAAACCAGAAAGGACCCCGAATAGCCAGAGGAATGTTGAAAAAAGAAAAGCAAAGCTGGCGGCATCACAATTCCGGACTTCCAGCTCTATTACAAAGCTGTCATCATGAAGACAGTATGGTACTGGCACAAAAACAGACACATTGATCGATGGAACAGAATTGAGAGCCCAGCAATGGACCCTCAACTCTATGGTCAACTCATCTTTGACAAAGCAGGAAAGAATGTCCAATAGCAAAAAGACAGTCTCTTCAACAAATGGTGTTGGGAAAATTGGACAGCCACATGCAGGAGAATGAAACTGGACCATTTCCTTACACCACACACAAGTATAGACTCAAAATCGTTGAAGACCTAAATGTGAGACAGAAGTCCAACAACATCCTAAAGGATTACGATGTATTTGTAACTCACATTAGGTTTCTCTTGGCTAGTGCTGGTATGAACTCTTATGCTAGACCTATTATATTGAAAACTCATTCAATTACTTGTTAGCTTTGAGACCTTAGGCAAAAGTTACTTAATTTTCTCTGCCTGTTTCCTCATGTATGAAAAGAGTTTGATGATAAGTAACATTATTGACTGAAAATGTTGTTGGAATGAGTCAAAATGAATTAAACCATGTAACTAAATAAGTAAGCATAGGACATTTGGTAGGCACACAGAACAGTACCCATCTTCGACCAGGAAAAGTAAATTCAAGGAAGAGGTCCAAAAAAGAAAAAAAAAAAAATGGTTTCACTGAGCCTTAAAAGAATGTGGGAGAGGGGCGCCTGGGCGGCTCAGTCAGTTAAGCTGCTGCCTTCAGCTCAGGTCATGATCCCAGGGTCCTGGGATCGAGCCCCGCATTGGGCTCCCTGCTCGGCAAGAAGCCTGCTTCTCCCCCTCCCACTTACCCTGCTTTTGTTCCTGCTCTCGCTCTCTCTCTGTCAAATAAATAAATAAAAAATCTTAAAAAAGAAAAAAAAAGAATGTGGGAGAGCTTTCCAAGTGTAATAAGAGGGGAAGAATATTCTAAAAATAGTGAACAATACGAATGAAGTCATCAAAACTGGAAAGTGGCCCATTCCAGGAACTAAAAGTGGTTTTCAAGATGTAAGATTTGCAACCTTCCTCAAAGCAATGGTGGGAAAAGAGACCAGTGAAGAGGCAAAAACCAGGTCAATGCACTGTCCTATCCTCTTCTAAGGAACTTAGGAAACTGAGAACTCCTCTATAAAATCAACCGCCCTGTCTTAGGAGAGTCAAGGGAAATATACATAGAGAAGAACTGAACTTGGTATAAGTGATGTCATGCAGGTAACTCCTAAAATATTAATAAAAGAATTTCTGAGGAGTAAGGCATACTTCTTCTTCCCCACTTTGCTTACTATCAAGGCAGATTGCTTCTAATAGCTAGAAAATTATCCTTTTTCATTAATTGAGCCTTAAGCCTTAAAACTTTTTTTTAAAGATTTTATTTATTTGACAGAAGAAGACACAGAGAGAGAGGGAACAGAAGCAGGGGGAGTGGGAGAGGGAGAAGCAGGCTTCCCGCAGAGCAGGGAGCCTGATGCAGTGCTCGATCCCAGGACCCTAGGACCATGACCTGAGCCGAAGGCAGACGCTTAACAACTGAGCCACCCAGGCGCCCCAAGCCTTAAAACTTATAGTCATTTAATACACCCACTGTAAGCTAGCTTATGAAAAAATTTTGAATTTTACCTATCAGCAAACCCACCAGAAGAAATATTACTGCTCAGATTCTATTCTGATTATTGATAGACACTAACACTCCTAAGTTGTTTATAAATTATATGGACAAATAGAATTAGAGAGAGACCCACTTCCCAGGAGAAAGAGAAAAGGCTGGAAGCTATCTGAAAAGGGCTACGTTGTCTTAGGGACCCAGGTAGGATTATAATATAAGCTGAGGCCTCAAAAGAATTTTCAAAAGTTCATCCCAAGAAACACCAATTCAAACTAGACAATGCCAAATAGAAAGTGGTTAGGAGCTCTCCACTGGCAGCAGCAAGGGGAAAGGTTTTTATAGTGAAGACACAGAAGCAAAACAAAACCTTTGATCAGTTATAAATTAATCAGTTGCCTTTTTGAGAAAGCCTAATTGGCTGTGATTCACAGTTCTTAAGTTTTGTTTGGTTTTGTTTGTTTGGCTTCTAGTGCATAGATTCTGGCTTAGGTACTGGTTTGAGTACATACATTGCCAGGACATTGGAGCCACTTCAGTCTAATGGCCCTCTTGTTTAATGATTTTAACAGTAGTTGCAGTGGTAAGTCATGAGGACAGTAATGAGAAAGGTGACTCTTTTGGAAGAGATGTGGCAGATCAAATTTTAAATATGTGAAAAATAAACATCATAAAAAGTGAAATAGGCAAATACATGTATCCCTGTATACATACAGCATATCCTAAAAGAGTGATAGGAGGGGCGCCTGGGTGGCTCAGTCTGTTAAGCGTCTGCCTTCGGCTCAGGTCATGATCCCAGGGTCCTGGGATTCAGCCCCGCCTCAAGCTCCCTGCTCAGCGGAGAGCCTGCTTCTCCCTCTCCCTCTGCCTCTCCCCCAGTTTGTGCTCTCTCGCTCTCACTCACTCTCTACCTCAAATAAATAAATAAATTCTTTAAAAAAATTAAAACAAAAGCATGATAGGAGAACCTGTGACAGTAAGCAACAACAATAATACCTGAAATAATACCTAATTTTGATTAGAATCATTCTTTTGTCTTCTCTTCTAGTAAGATTTGCTGCTTTGTCATCAATGTTTTAAACAGCCAGATATAAATATCTGGTCCATGCCAAAATCCTATGACAGCACCTGAGTGCTGGAGCATATTCCCAGTTGATATCACACTGCATACCCTATTTCATGGTAGTATGCAATTAGCATGTTTCTCCGAGTTTGTCTCTGTCCCATGTCGTTGTCACCTCCCCCACTCAGCATCACTGAAGCAGACCTGCTGCCCCTTTGCTCTTCTGGAAGGCACGTTCTTTCTCGCAGGGCAGCAGTTTGTCTTGTATGGTCTCATAAACAAACCGCATTGATCACTCATTCATGGCTAAACACTGCAACCTTCCATTTATCTCTTCTTTGAGTTAGATTTTTTTTATTTATTGTCCTTCAGAGTTGAAAACTAATGACGCAGTCAACATAAATTTTGAAAAGAATCAAATTCTAGCTAAGACAGATGCATCTTCAGATGAGTGAGAACTACAAAGAAATAAAAATGTAAGAGTAAATATTATACTAAATTACCTCTAATGTTATTTATGAACCTAAGCTCCCAAGGGTGTATCTTTGTACTGACCTTTTATTAAATTACAAATCTCACTGTGACTATTTTTGGGAAGAGAGCACAGAAAACCAAAATTTGAAAACAATGAACAATAGAGAGTAAAGAATAATGTAGACATGGCCTTGGCGGTGGGAGAGCAGATTGGGAAATGCTCAAGCAAACAGTGATGGACCGTGACAGAAGTTATTAAAATCCAAATCCACACACACATTCAAATTGTATTTCACCTGGACACATTTTCTTCCCCTCGTCTGAACTGCAATCACAAATAATGGGCTTCAACCCTCTCAACCAGTGCCCAACGAGAGAGGCACGTTCAAACATTTGGACATCTACTTGTTCATATGCCATGCTTTGATGCCCAGGTTTCATTCTGTGCCAGAGATCCTGGTCCAGGACAAAACTGGAAAAAGATGGTGTAGAGACAGGATGATAAATGAGGTTTACCAGATGAAAAGGCTGGGTTGTCCTCTTACATTCTTGGCAACAGAAACAGGTTTACCAACATGTCTGCCCTGAAATACATTTTTCTATAAAGTTTTAAAGTCAAACAGCCAATACCCACAATATATAAAAAGACTAACCGGCAACTCTTCTCTTTTTGTCTTTAAATAGCTACCCAGATTCAAAAATCCTGCTGTAGAACACAAGATTTATAAAGATCTAGGTCCTGTTTGTTTGTTGTTGTAACTTGAACCAAATTCATATTTCAAAAATTCTAAAATAGAAGGACATCTTGAGCTGTAACAATTATATTTTGTGAGAGATTTTCCCCTTAACGTAAGATTTGTCACACATTTCATTTTAAAATGGAATCCATCCAATGCACTTAAAATGCAAATAAATGTATAGACTTTAACTGATACCCAAATTTTTAAGAAAATAGTCTCTTAAATAATACCAAGATAAGCTTTTTCAAAAGTATTTCAATCTGTGATTGTAGAAGTTTTGAAAGGATGCTAATTCTTTGAACAGAAATAAAATAAAAGTAGAAAAGGTTTTAGAAGACTAGACAGGCAATACTTTCTAAATACCAGACCTCTAAAATTGACTACAAACGAAAATCACAAAATGCAAAATGACAACCAGTACATTTGTCATGTAGTTTCATTATCTCATCAGATACTTTGTACACTGTCATCTAAAATCCAGTCAACAATGTTTCACTAGATGAAACTGAATTTGAGAACATTCTAAAATACTTGAATTTGAAAACTGATTTAAGTCTTTTGTTACCTCCTTCTAAATAATTTTTAAAAATCACAGTTTTATATTTTTTTGATTCTTATTCCTTCCAATTCTCCTAACATAATTTAGCAAAACTGAAAACAATATTCTAACAAGGCCCTGATTCTGCTATCTCAGTTTATGTCTGTAATCTCTCCTGATCGCTAGGGGTTACAGTTTTGGTTTCACAAGGTCCTACCTGTGTACAGACTGTTCTACATAAGGAAACTTGCTACAGAAGTCAAAGCAAACACAAGTGTTACTCACTCATAATAATTTTAAAAATTTTGTTAAAACGTCTTGTGTCCTTAAGTTTGCCGTATTAAAGAGCAGTATAATTCAATCAATCCCACAAGCATAGGGAGTATCTTAGTCTACTGTCTCCCATTTCTAATGACTTATTTCATTTGTAGTATGTTTGTGTTTGGTGGTAATGGGTGCCTGAGTGTATGCATATTCATACTTTCTCTTCATTGCCGCCAACGCTGTTTATACTTCTTTCCTTATCATTACCCTTAATCTTCCCTATGCTTTCCAGCTTTCTGAGGGAACTTGAACATTTTCTAACAAATCTAGGTACTTCCTCAGGATAGTATTTAAAGTTAAAAAAATGGATAGAGAAGAGAGGTAACCTATAATCAATGTTCCCAGCATAGACCAGGTACTTTCAATATATCGGTCATCTCTTTAATACCACAACCTTTGAAGGAAGATAATATTACCACCACTTTATATATGAGTAAACAAATCTAGAGAGATCCAGTAATCTGCCTTTCACCACATTGATAATTAGAGAAGGACCCAGCATTGAATTAGATTTCCAACAAGAACACCTATGATTTAGTGCTATATTACAGTGTTTCAAGCTTCTATGTAAATCAGTAGTTACATAGTTAGAAAGCCAAATTTTAGGAAACAGGTTTTATTCTGTGGAGTTTTTCACAAATGTAATAGGATTTATATTATTTTGTCATCTCAAATGTTAATTTCATCATAAAAATTATTAGCACTATAGATAGAATATATTTATTGTAGGACGCTTTTATAGAAAAGAACTTTTAACAATGCTCTACAAAAACTGAAATAACTTAAGTTGCTTTATTATTGATACATCAAGTAGGAGTAGTTGTTTAGTATAACCTGGGGAATATTAATATTCCTAGAAATTTTCTATTTGTGGAAAATGTTTTAATTAAAGCATTTCTCTACTTTCTGAAGAATACTAGGTCTGCAAAATGTTACTTGGTGCTTCAAATGATGGGTTCCATGATTTTAAAAGTTCAGGAATACTGCAATCTAATTTCCATCTCAGATACGTCAAAATGCAGTTTAAGGAATCTGAGAGGCCCCAGATGGGAGACAAGAGGATAAAGATTTGTGTGGAGTGATATTCCCACATCAGTTTGTAATGCATAGGCCTATTATTTTTTAGAGGTAGAAAATAAGTCAATCAGGGATTTGTAGATAAACATCTTGGTGACACTGATCCAAAACAATGTTTTTCACACTTTTAAATTAGTAGTTCCTTAAACAGTTAGTTAATAGACAGTGAATTCTTTAAAACACAGTTAACACCGTTACCCATAATGGAGTTTTATATTAGGTCTTTAAAAAGGCAAATTACTATGAAAGTAAACTAATTTGGGAAGCTAGTGTTTAACTCAGGGCAAACTCAAATCCTCTGTGCATACATATCAACTAAATGACCAAAATACTATGCTCATTATTTCACACTCTCCATTTCAATACATTTAGCATTTCCTCAAATCTTTTTTCTTTTCTTTTTTGGCCCACCCTCCCCTCTTGAATCTTAAAATACAATTTTTGTTCTTTTCTCTCTCTCTCTTTTATTTTATGAGAGAGAGAGAGAGAGAGTGCACATGTGTGCATGTGACCAGGGAGGGGAGGCAGTGGGAGAGGAAGAGACAGAATCTTAAGCAGACTCCACATCCAGTGTGGAGCCAAACAGGGGGCTCAATCTCACAACCCTGAGTTCATGACCTGAGGTAAAATCAAAAGCTGGATGCTTAACTAACAGAGCCACCCAGGTGCCCCTTAAAATAAAATTTTTCATTGTTAGGCAAGGATAATTAGACTACTGCCACTAATCCTTATATATTGTACTAAAGATTTTGAGGCAGTACAATTTATTTCAATAACTTTTTTCCCCTCTCAGTGTGAAAATTATACTAGGTCTTTTAAAATTCAGCAGTTCCACTGCCTCTAAGATCTATTCTAATTTTTACTCATACTTTAATATGCACTTTTACTTCCAAGTTCACAGTACGCAAGAGAATAACCATATTCTTTAAAGAAATAATCAACAGCATTACTGCCGAGCTAGAGGAGTTAACCGCTGAATTTAGGAGTATGTGTCACTAGAATCTAGAAAGAATCAAGTGCAAAACTTATGTAGATGTAACAGGGAAAATGGACTGCAAATATTAAACCATACCTATTAATTTTATCTTTATAGTGTTTCCTTGAATCTTTTCTAAGATGGGGCCAAAAATTTTTTGTTCCCAGGCAGATTTTGTTGTTGGTGATTGGTCCTCTTTAGGAATATAAAAAAGAATCAGAATACAGGATGAATAAAGAGACCATAGAGTATTAAATAAGGGCAACAGTGGGTAGGATCACATAGCTTTTCTACTTGAGATTATGGGAAAAAAATCTGTAAGCCGATCAGGTACTGCGCTTAGATGAAGGACACTGTAGTCCTGTAAGTTACAGGATTCTCAATCCTTCCTCTAACTGTACTCCTACTCATGGAACGAGGATTCTATGAGGCAGAGGAGATGCCATAGTTATCTATTGGTAATATACCCACCCAGAGTCCACACGTGCCTAAGACTCTAAAAATTCCAACCTAAGCCCTCTTCTAGAGCTTGCAAAAGTTCATTCTTTGGGTTTTTCCTCCTAAGGATGGATTGTGCCACACATATGGACAACTCTGGGCTTAATGAGCATATCAGGGGATGTGTTTATGGGAGGGTGTAAACATTTTTGAAATGTTGGCTAGGGTATCTCATGTTTGAGGTTCCTCAAGGTACTAGGAAAAGGGGGTTCGACATCTGTGCCAACTGCCAGGTGCTGATTTTCCTGTGTCATTGAGTTTGGGTACAGAATTCCAAGGAGTCAGATCATTCTCATTTCAAACTTGACTTTCCAGACTGTTAGGGAGATATCTTTGTCAAAGTAGGAGGATGGAATGTATTTCACTTAACAGTACATCACTTGATTTATGAATTAAATATTTAACGTGAAAAAAGCATCTCCATTTATATCTCATCTGGCCCTAAAAACATTATGACTGGTCCTGTTCTGATCACATCATGCTTGCTAATGGGGAGAAGCACATTGTATCATTTGAGTCATTTGGGAGGAATGCTGAGTAGAATGGATAGGAAAAGGGACCTGGTGGTTAACCAGTGAAGATTTGATGGAGGCTGGAGCCATGATGCAGGGTATCGATAGAGCCATCATGAACCAAAGGAAGGCTGAGTAGACGAGAGAATGCCACTGTCTCTACTCAATGCAGAGGAGATATGCCAGTATGGGCTCCACCAATTTAGGAACTCGGTCATTAAGATCAACAGAAAGAGCATCAACCAGAGGAATACAGGATAAAAACAGCTGTGTCTAGAGATGCCAGAGAGCATTACAAGGCTTGGATCTTATCTGAGCACCACAAACACCTTCTCAGAAGCCAGTTTGTGGTGAGAGTCGGGAGAGGGGGACTAGCTGAGAGATTGAGAGATTGAGCATTTTTAATTTAGGGAGTCAGCATTGCCTAAAGGGATAGCTTAATCCAGTGCATTATAGGTTAATGTAATAGATTACACATAAACAGACCATAATAAATTATATTTTCTCTGTTTATTTAAGTTGAGGTATGAGCAATTTTGTGACATTGCTACTCATGGATAAATATTTATTTATATGTCATCCCTATATATTCAAAGAGATGGCTACTGACAGTATTATGATCCTTTGCCCAACTTCTTTCCAATCTAAAAGCCTTAGAAACCAATTCTTCAAGTATCTCTTTTGGGTTTCATTGATTTTAAGTCTGGTATTCAAACTCTTGAAGTATCATAATTCTTTTAGCCTCAATGAATGACATGAAATATGAATAGCGGTCAGTACCTTGACCTGGACTATTGTTTAGTATGTGTCAGAAGCCATGCTAAGGGTACACACACCTCTGAGATGAATCACTCATGGATGTTGTCCTTAAACAATAAGGATGATATAGAAACACACTGCTGTGGTGACATGGGAAGGAGTGTCCAATGCTCCCTCAGAGGAACATGAATAATTTCCAAATGTGGTTGATGCTGGAGAGGGTGGCTATTCCACCTCTTTGGGTAAGGCCATTCAAGGTAGAGGAAACAGTTAAAACAAAAATTCAAAGGAACTAGACAACGTATCATAATTTTAGGGACTTTCTTAGCTCAAGCTTCTATAACAAAGTACCATGGACTTGGTGGCTTAAAGAAAAACATGTATTTCTCTAGTTCTGGAGGCAGGGAAGTCAAAGATCAAGGTGCCATCAGAACTGACGTCCGGTGAAAGCCTTCTTTCTGGTTTGCAGATAGCTGTTTTCTCATTCTATCCTCATATGGCAAAAAGCAGAGAGAGAAAACAAGCTCTCCAATCTCTCTTTTTTTTTTCAATAAGGGCACTAATCTCCTTCATGAGAGTTCCATCCTCATGCCCTGAACACCTCCCAAGGCCTTCAGCTCCTAACACCATCACACTGAGGGTTAGGACTTCAACATATTCATTTTGGAGAAACACAAACATTCAGCCCATAACAAAGACCAAACTATTAAATTTAGCTGGGTCCATATCATGGAGGACCTCATGTTTCACACCATGGGATTTGGATTCCAACCTAGTAGGCAATGAAAAGTCACTAAAAAAAGATTAAGCCAGGATATGATATGACCAGTATGATGTAACAATCATGTTGCTACTACAAGGTGCATGGATTGAAGGAAAGCAAGGCTAATATAAAGAGGACATGCAGAAGCAGAAGTAGGCTAGGAAAAAGATGAATGGAGTCTGAGTTAAGGTGGAAGAAAAAGGATGAATAAAATGGAATGCGTCCAAGAAGTCATAAGGAGGTAGAACTGATTGATATTGGATGTCATTTGGATATAAGGGATCAGGAAAAGGAAGTCATGGAGGAATGCTTAAGGAGTGGCCATGCAATGGTATCATTCAAGATAGTTTGGGAAACAGAGTTAGCAAGGAATGACAGTGAATTTAACTTTGAACAAGCTGAGTCTGAGGTGCCTATGGATAGTTAACATTTGAATTCTTCAATGCACATTCAGAAAAGTAAAGCAAGGTGCTAAAATTTCTGAAAGATACAAATGAATAACAGAAATTCCAAAGCACCATAGGGTCAGAGAGGGCTAAAGGAAATAGCATTTTTAAGTCAAAGAATACGTACTGTTAATGAAGGCTGAAAGAGAGAAAGAGGGAAGAAGGGAGGGAAGGAGACTGGAACTGACTCTATAAGCAATAATTATTCCAAAATCAGTATCAGAGCAAAGGGGACATTATCTCGTAGTGTATAAGTAAATACTGGCACTATTCTTCATAATAATACTTCTACCTGAGGTAAATAATACACAGTTGTCTATTGGAGAAAGAACACCCGCTATTTTTAAAATCAGCTTTTTGGGGTATAATTTATATACAACAAAATTCTCCCATTTAACTACTCCCAACTACTCCAAGAAATTTCCTTTTAGTCACTAAGTTTTGAGTTTTACTGAAAAAGAAAAAAAAATTAATTACTAACTTGTTTAAGAGTATTTTGAATTTTTGAGATGACAAGATGTAGACTACACTGGCTTTAGTTGCCCTTTTATCTTTTTGACATAGAAGGCACGGAGGAGCTCATCAATTAAAATTCATTAAATAATAAAATTTGCATTCTTGAATGCATCTCTGCTGCATTTATTTTCATCTTTCCCTTGGGATATGAACTCAAATTAACTCCACAGTTAAGGTCCCATAACTCTGAAATTAAATCTGAAATGGTCACTTCCTTAACTCATTAAGAGAAAGGTCCCTGCCCTCATATGGACTCAGCCCATGTATAAACAGACTTTGATTAGACCAGGCAATATCTCCTGATCCAATTCATTTTACAGCACTCAGATTTGCTGATTATCATGCACATCAACTATTCTCTCTTCACATTCACAAGACCCAGCAGTGCCTAAGTCAAGCTTCTGTCACTGCAACCCTGCTGTGACCTTTCTTTGCTGTGTCTCAGGATTCTGATAGGGCAGAAAGAGAAAGACCCACAATCAAACACTAGGGTCACAACTGTGTAACTACTACCTTGTGACAATGATGCAAATTTCTAGAGACACGTATATGCAGCTGGCCAAGAAGAACAGCTACTTAGAAAACTTCAGAAGCCTGAATATATTTGTAAAGACAAATGATTACTGTTACCTTTGTTAAGGATTTTCAAATTCCTGCAAGAAAAGCATCATCTAAATCTAGATTTAAATAGGTGTGTCTTAAAACACAAAACCAAGAAAACTGCTTTTTTAGCCATGGAATGTCACCTTGGGAGATATTACTTGAGCTCAAATAGATAAAACCCCTAGTACTTCATTATGTCTCTTCCACTTATGAGCCAAAAGAGAATAACTAGTAGGGAGAGGAAGAAAGGTTTTATATTTTCAAGTCGTTATGAAAAATATAATCCATTCATACAATAGAGTGTGTGATTACTTATGTGGACACCAGGCAGAGTTAATGGGCCTCTGAAACCTATTATATCAGTCACTAGAAAGTACCTATAAAGCTAGGATTTGAAACTCCCATCACCACTGAATATTCAAATGAATACTATGGTTACTAATTCGAAAAAGGAAAATTACTACATTTACTGTTATATGTGGAAAAGAAAAAAAATTAAATGTAGTTTTCCATCCTTAAGGAGAAATTCTATATCCTATTCAGCTTTATATCCATATCATCTAGCAGAATGATGTGAGCAAAGATGCCCAATATATATGTTTCCTTATATAAGCCTTGCAAATAATAATACCTAAGGGTGGCTGATGAGACAGGCATCCTTTCCGATTTTTTCTTTAAACTCTAGGCGTCGGACTAAAATTAAATGTCAGAGGTTAAAAATAATTTCAATCACTCAAGTGAAAGTTGGGGAAACTGTATTTGGAAATATACACACTAATTTAGATTCATATTGTATTCAGTGTTTGTTCCTTAAAATTTCCATTTTTGTGGATCCCCTGACAGAGTACTTCATGCCCCACCTTTCATCAAGTTGCCTTTTTTATACTTAGAGAAGAGTCAGTTAAGGGAAGGGCTGGTAGGCACTTGGGAGAATTAAGCTTAGTACATAGCTTATGTTTCATAATGCTGGCACTTCCTGCACGGATGAATAAAAAGATCAACGAGAGCCATGACAATGAAGCCATGGAAACAGCGTCTCCTGTGGTTAGAGAACTTCAAAATCAAACATGCAAAATGAAAACGGACTTATCCCAAAGCCTGACAACTAAGAGTCATATGTCCACCCAAGTCACCAATATGGCCTCCAAGGAGTTTCATACAGGTGCTAACCTAACTGTCTGCAGTGGTCACTGTCAACTGTAAGCCTCTACCACAGCATATGCCAGATCACTGAACCTGTCCCTCTATCGGTCTCTGCAGTGGAATGTAGGCATAAAGACAAGGACTATGTCTTAACACGTTAACATCCTTTGTGATTAAAGGAATACCCAGCAAAATATCAACTAACCATATATTGCTGGCATGTACTTTACATTTAACATTATTCAAGTGTTTATACTGTATATTTAACAAATACAGGCACAAACATAATATATGTAGACAAACTACATACATACAGGATATGCGTGGTACAAATACATCTTATCCCTTTTTAAAAGATTTTATTTATTTATGTATGAGAGACAGTGAGAGAGAGTGGCAGAGGCAGAGGGAGAAGTAGGCTTCCCCCAGAGCAGGGAGCCCAACACGGGACTCGATCCCAGAATCCTGGGATCACAACCTAAGCTGAAGGCAGATGGAGCCACCCAGGTGCACTCTTATCCCTTTTCATTTAAAAAATTATTTTTCTTTTTACTGGTGCTCTTTAACATAATTTATTTTAATATACCTGATAATTCTAAAAGTCTCAATATTCTAGCAGTACTCGAAACCAGCATGTAAGTTAATGCTAGAGAGCTTGATTAAGGACACACATAACAAAGTCATGGATGCTCAACCAATACAGTTTGATCATGGCTTGTCTTCTTTTTTAAACATTTATTTATTTAACACAGAGAGAGAGAGCACAAGCAGGGGAAGCTGTAGGTAGAGAGAGAAGGAGAAGCAGGCTCCCTGCAGAGCAAGGACCCTGGGATCATGGACTGAGCTACCCTGGCGCCTCTTGGCTTGTCTCTTTGGAAACATCTCATTTTCTGCTCTCCGTGACAAAAGAAAGTAAGTGTTAAGACTTTACAATGACATTTACCTATGTTGTTTTTAACTTAAATGTTGAAATAATTAGGAGAGAAGTTAAATAATACCAAGATAAGAATGTATTCTTAGTGCCGGCATGAACACAACTGCCACGAGAAAATCTGTGGTAGGGCTTAAATTCACAGAAAAATGTGGACTCCTCATGAATCAATGGGTCTCAACTGATTATTAAGTTGAAATGCATCATTTTGCCCTAGTAATCATAAAATTTACCAAAATTCCTGATCAGCTTAGGTGACATTAGATACTGAGTCTTCTGATTAATCCATAATCTATTTCATACATATTAGTTAAGCATTCCTTGAAAATAAATACTAGATTGGGGTGCCTGGGTGGCTCAGATGGTTAAGAGGACTTCTGTTTTTAGCTCACATCATGATCTCAGGGTTCTGAAATCGAGCCCCACAATGGTTCCACGCTGGGTGTGAAGTCTGCTTAAGATTCTCTTTCTCCCTCTCCCACTGTCCTTCCTCGTTCCCTCCCTAAAAATAAAATAAAATAATAAACTACAATAAAAACTAGACTGCACATTAGATTTGACTTAGGTGAGTAAAAGCTAGTGAGTATCAATGTAATATTTTCATATCCAAAATATATTTCATACTTCAAAATTATGTTGAATATTTATTCTTATACAGGACTGTGTACACACACACACACACACACACACAAATACTGATCAAATACAGACTTTTACCGAACCCAAAAGGTACTGGGTAAAAATTATTAGTTGAATAAAATCTCTTCTCCCATATTTTCCTCTTCACTTTCCTTCCTTCCAGGAGTTGAGATGGGGAAGTAGGAAGTGGTTGAAGGCTACATGCAACTAGATGAGGCTTTCTATATGCACTATATACGCTCACAAACTCTTTTTCAATCCATTAAGACTGCCTAGACACATTGTTTCAAGGAAAAGTTTTTTTTCTTTTCTAAACAATTGTCTATGAATTTAATACATAAATGGAATAAATGGAAACAGGATTTATCCTTTAAAATATTTTCTCTACTCTTTACAATTCCCTTGTTCTTGTCACAAGTAAATAAACAAGTAAAATAAACATGGTCCATCAACATCAGCCTCATTACATCTCAGAGGCTGAGATTATATGTGGAAATGGCTTGGATGGCTTCTTTGATGGTAATGGCTTCCCTCTTTCTTCCATGTTTCCATTTAATGGATATCCTTAACATTTACCCACTGTAAGTATAAAGTTCAAAGATTTGTAGTGGATTTACAGATTTGTGCAAGCATCACCATTAATCCAGTTTGAGCTCGTTTCCATTATCCTCCCAAAATTCTCTCAAGTCCATTTGCCATCATCTCTGCCCCATCCCCTGTACCAGACAATCTTCATTTTGTATCTATAAATTCATCTTTTCTGGACATTTCATGTAAGTGGAATCATACAATAATGTTTTCAGGGTTCATCAGTTTTACAACATACATCAGGAGTTTTGTCTTTTTATTACTGATTAGTATTCTACTGCACAGATAAATGCATTTTGTTTATCCATTCCCCAGTTAAACCTTTGGATTGTTTCCAGTATTTGGCTATAATAAGAATGCTCTTACAAACATTCTCATATGTTTTTGCATGAATATAAGTCTCTCTGTGCTTGGGCATATACCTAGTTATATAATCATGTCATCTGATTAGCACATATATTTCACTTTAAAGTAACTGTGAAAATGTCTCTCAAAGTGTTGTGCTACTTTATTTTCCCACCAGCAGCGAGGAGGGCTCCAATCACTCTACATCTTTGCCAACACCCAGTAATGGCTTTCTGATCAAAGCCATTCTGGTAGGTGTGTAATGGTATTCTATTGTGGTTTTTATTTGCATTTCCCTAAAGATTAATGATGGTGAACGCCTCTTGATTTGCTTATTACCCATTCATATGTCTTCTTTGGAGAAATCTCTCTTTGAATCTCTTGCCACTTCCTTAAATTACGTTATTTTCTTAACATTGAGGTTTGAGTTTTCAAATATATTCTAGATAGAATCATTATAAGATATAAGCTTTGTAGTATTTTCTCCCTGCCTATGGCTTTTCTCTTCATTCTCTTAGCAGTGTTCACTCGAGTTTATCAATCTTCATATTTCGTGGACCATGCTTTCGGTATCATACAAGAACCTCTGTTTAAACCATGATAACAAGGATGTTCTCGTAGGTCTTCCTCTAAAAGTTTTATAGTGTTGGCTTTAATATTTAGCTCTTATAAATGATCCATCCTCAATTTTTTTTTTTAATCCTGTGAGATAAAGGTCCAGATTCACCTTTTTGCAAGGGGATATACAATTGTGCTATCACCATTTTTTGAAAATACTCTCCTTTCTCCAAATGAACTGCCTTGCCACTTTGGTTTTATAATTCAGTTGACTATAAAGCTAAGGCCTTATTTCTTGATTTGCAATGTCTATTGCACCAATTTATAAGTCTATATTATGACAACACCACAATCTCTTAATTATAAATATAAACATAAAGTTTTGAAATCTGGTAGGGCAAATTCTCCAAATTCTTTCTTCATTTTCAAAATCATCTTGGCTATTTTAAGTCCTCCAAATTTTCATATAAATTTTAGAAACAGTTTGCCAATTTGTGCCTCCAAAACCCTACTGGAATTTTGATGGGGATTTTCACTGAATCTTTCATCTATCTAAGCGAATTTTTATTTTTCATGCACAAATTTTGCACTTAAACCTTTAAATCATATCCCCAGGCCTTTTGTTTTTCCTCCTTGGTTTGTGTATTTAGAAAGCTCTCTTAAAAATTCTATAATACTACAACACTTTACCTTCCTTTGCATGATTTTATGCAACCAGAAGTACATTTGAAAGATTTATAGCAACACTGCCCCATATTTAATATTTTATTAAAATATAATTGGCATATGGCATTATATTAGTTTCAGGTACACAACGATTCAATGCATTTATATATTGCTGAATGATTACCACACGAAGTTTTTTCTTGTGTTGAGAACTTGTAAAATACATCTTCTTAGCAACTTTTTTTTTAGAAAGAGACAGTGAGTACAAGCAGAGGGGAGAGGCAGAGGAAGAGGGAGAGAGAGAATCTTAAGCAGGTTCCACATCCTGGGTGGGGCCTGATTCAGGGCTCAATCTTAATGACCCTGACGTCATGCCCTGAGCTGAAATCAAGAGTTGGACACTTAACCAACCCAGACACCCCAGGAACTTTCAAATATATAATACAGTATTATTAACTATAGTCACGCCAGGACTTACTCATTTTATTAACTGGAAGTTTGCACCTCTTGATCACATTCCCCATTTCACTCACCCCTTACCTCCTTCCTCTGGCAACCGCAGTTCTGTTATATCTGTGAGTTCATTTTTTTTTTTTTTTTACACTCCACATAGAAGATCATCTGTTATTTGTCTTTCTCTGCCTGACTTATTTCAGATAGGATAATCTCCCTGAGGTCCATCCATGTTGTCACAAATGGCAGAATTTCCTTCATTATTATTTAATTTTGTACTATTCTTTATTATTTTAATGTTAAAACACCAAAGCATTTAGTTTTGATGCAAAAGTTTGCAAAAGTGTGAGCACGTAGACAAGTTCAAAAAGAAGGAAGAAAAGTGTGCATGGGAATAACGAAGGTCTACAGAAAAGTTAGAAATACCAGGAACTGCCGGGGCAAATGCTGGGTCAAAAATAGAGGCAGGCCCCAAAACTCTGCGGGCGGCATCACGGCCCATTCCCAGGTCTGAGGATATGGAGGAGTCCAGTCATTAGGTATATCATCAGGACCCTGAGCACTCAAACCCAGGAGGCAATTACTGAGACAGCCCACTGCCCAATCAGCTTCAACGTACCTCAGGATGGAGGAGAAAAACCTTATCTATTAGAAAGTGTGGGGGCCCTATTTAACCAACTTGTTTAAATGGAAGCCCAGCTTTTTGAGTATGCTAGAGCATTTCAGGTGATCATTGAGAGTGACTGCAAATCAATGTTACGCCAAATGAAATGTCCTGCCCAGAGTCAAGTGAGGTGTCCCCATATAATAATCATAGCAAGACAGCAGAAGTCTCAAGCACATCAGTTCAAAATGAGCATAAGTTAATATAAATAAAACTGAAGAGCAGGCAGAGTAATGAGAGAAAAAACTGGATGAGAGGAATTGTCTTCTAGTCTTGGCTCTGCTACTAATAAAATGTGTGATCTCAAATCATTGATTTAAGCTCTCCTGGCTTCCATTCATTAGCCAGTAAAGTGGTCTAGGTAGACTGGATAGACTTTAATGTCACTTCCAGTTCAACCTTTCTGGAATATAATGAATGTCCACCACACACACACACACACACACACACACACACACACACACACACACACACACCCTATATAGCTGATATTTTGTTCCTTCAAAACATGATATGTGTTTACTGCAACATTATTTACAATAGCCTAGTAATGGGAGCAACCTAAGTGTCCACTGAGAGATGAACAGATAAAGAAGATGTACTACACATGTACACACACTCACACATACACACACACACACACACCACACTGGAATATTGCTCAGCTATAAAAATGAAGGATAACTTATCATTTGAAACAAAATAGTGGACCTAGAGGGTACTGTGCTAAGGGAACGAAGTTGGATGGAGAAAGATAAAAAATCACATGATTTTATTTATATGTGGAATTTAAAAAACAAAACAAATGAACAAAAAACAGAAAGAGACTCATAGATACAGAAAACAAACTTGATTATCACAGAGGTGAGCAACTGGGGGGACTGGCGAAATAGATTAAGGTGATCAAAAGGTACAAACTTCCAGTTATAAAATGAGTAAGTCATGGGGATGAAAAGTACAGCATTGGGAATATGGTCAACAATCTTGTAGTAACCTTGTATGGTGACAGATGGTAACTTATTGTGGAAACTCATATGACATTGTATGTCAACTATACTTCAATAAATAAATAAATAAGCAAGCTAATTTTGTTCACAATTATGTAAAAAAAAGATTTATTCTAAATTTATCTGTACAGAAACACAGAAGTATTAGCATTATATTATACATGGATTTTTAATCATTTCTGTTTTTTAATACATAAGTATTCCTTCTTGAATAAAAATATTTTAAAATAACGAATACACAAAAATATTATTTATTAAATATGAATGAAATACTTCTTAAAACATATAATTGTCATGGTACCTAAACCCAGCAGGCTGTGCTTTCTTAATTTTCAGCTGCCTTCTATTGATAGCATTTTTAACTAGGTAATTTCTCTCAAATATAATATGATGAAAATGGTAAAATGCAAATTATAATTTTGTCAATATACCTCCAAACATTTTACCATATAAAGGAGCTAGAGGACAACTGGCAAGCTACTTTCAAAGAGTTTGGCATGCTGATGGAAATTTTGAAGATGCTCACTTAATAAAATTTACTGAAAGTTTAGAAATTATAGTCATACTGAAATAGAACCTTTTTCATTAGAAGTTTCTTAAACAATAAATTATATATACATATATTTAAACTGTTATCTTTTAAGCCTTTCCCATCTAGTTCTAATTATCCATCCTCAATAATTTAATAGTTGATTTATGGTATTGTCACATTTTAATGAGCATTTTCTAAGTGGTAATTCCATTTAAACAGATGACACATTTTTTTTTTTTCAAAACAACAATAATCATGCCTGTGAACAGATGGTGCAAGCAGTACAATATGAAAACCACTGGCTTCTGAATCAGAAATCCTTGCCCTTTTCTTGGTCATTTGGTAGGTCTGTCATGTCTCAAATTATCATCGATGAGCCTCAGATTCTTTTTTTTAAAGATTTTTATTTATTTGTCAGAGAGAGTGAGAGAGAGCACAAGCAGGGGGAGCGGCAGGCAGAGGGAGAGGGAGAAGTAGACTCCCCGCTGAGCAAGGAGCCTGATGCGGGGCTCGATCCCAGGACCCTGGGACCATGACCTGAGCCCAAGGCAGATGACAATCAACTGAGCCACTCAGGCAGCCAGAGACTCAGATTCTTCATGATTAAGATGACCATAAAAACACTGGTCCTCATTAGACAGGATTTGATAGGAAATGAGAAATACCATTTTATAAACCATAGGATTCTATGTTTATATTTCTATTACCTCTTATTTTGAATATCACAACAAATAAAATATAAAAACGTGCACAGATGTATGGGTGAATTGAGAAAGACAGAGCTAGGTAAAGACCTTGGAAATGATGGTGTCTTTCAGGACTCAGCACAATCGTCTGAGCAAGTATGGAGTCAAAAAATGGTTTAGTCTCTCCCACCTAGAAGCATATGTTAAACAAAAAGCAAATATCCGGGGCTATGAAGAAAAACAAGTGCATGCCCTGCAGCTAGATGCCTCCCGGAGCTATTTATCCCTTTCCTGGTTTCTGAAAGGCAATGCATCTAATATGTATACATAGATATATTACGTGTGTGTGCATGCGCGTGCGAGGGCGTGAGTGCTTCTGTCACCTCGGCCTATGTCACCACGGCCCCCAGAGCCTGCTGTTGAATTGGAAACATGGCTTCAGTACACTGGCAGTCCACCTGTCCCAGGCCGTCTTTTCTCTGGCTCTGTCTCTGTCTCTAGCTGTCTCTTCTGATTGTCTTGGTGCCTCTGCGTTGTTCCTGGCCCTCTTTCTTGTGTCTCCCACTCTGTCTCCTTTCTGACTGTCCCTGATCCCCCAGCTGTCATTTCCAGTTGGACTCATTGCAAACATGCGATTTTGTTTTAGTGAGAAAGCCTGAGGGATCGTGGATTCTTACAATCTGTATCTTTGGGGTTTCTGGGTGCCGGTATGAGGCTGTGACCAGGGCCTGCCCTGCAGACCACAATGTACTGAATCCCCATCCCCCTACCCATGCTCTATTTGATTCTTTTCATATTTTGCCCATGGCATTGGGCCACTGCCCCTATCCCCACCACAGGTCTGCACTGTCACCGATCAAAAGCTCTTAAAAATGCAAACAACAACAAAAACCAAACACCCCACAAAATTCTGTTATATCTAAAATCTTCTGTCCAAAATCTAGATGATGTTATAACTCTTCCTTGATCATCCTTATCTTACAACCCTCTGCTCTCTTTGAAACATACTCATTTGAAGCTTGTCCCAACTACATATTATTTATTATCACCATTATCATCAAAACCATCACATAATTATATCTATCATCTTTAGTATACAACTGCCATCCTGCTCAGGAATCTGTTATTAGTAGAGATAAAATATCATTGGCCCTCACTGACCCTTACCAGGTAGTATGAGCCAAATGCTAATGGGACTTGAATCCCTTTATGGGCCTGACAGTGTAACTAACCTGTAGAAACATGCCATGGGTCCAGGTCTAACTATTTTAAAAGTATGTATGTTTATGAACCTATCAAAAAGCGTTACTGCTATACTTGTAGTGATCTCTGCTTTTTAATTGCAACTACTTTTATCTACTTGGCTCCTAGCAATCTGTCCTCTAACAGGATCTCCTATGATCTGAAACCAGAAAACTAAAATAATTTGAAGTTTGCTTTAGAGATAAAAACTGGAACATCTTCCTACTTTATAACCAGGGCTTAGGAAAAAGTTTTTGAAATGTAGTGGTTAAATAACTACAAAAAAAAAAACACAAAAGACTTGGAAAAAAATGAATTACCAAGGTAGTCTCTGATTGACAGATAATTCTATATCACATAATTCATCAATGAGACTATTTGACTTCATATTAATATAAGAAAAAAATGCATCTTTCATTTTCTTAATTATATTCAAAGGTCTTAAGAAGGAGCAGGTGCCTCAATCTAACCTATGTGAAAATAAACCCCATTTTAATTACATAAGATTCATCAAATTGCTAAGTTTAGAACATATACAGAATAAGTTACTATTTAAGGTCACAACAAGACTAATCTATAAGAGTATTCACTCACTTCCCACTTTGAAAAAGAAAGGGGGAAAATACAGGGTGAAGAGTGAAGGAAAAGTGAGAAGAAAAAGAAAGAAATTGAAAGCAAAAAAGAAGAAGAAGAAGAAGAAGAAATACTAAAGTGACCAGATTCTCTCTGTTTTAGATGTTAGAGCAAATTTATTTAGGACTCCTCTGTGAAAGCAATATGGTGGTGTCCCTTTTTACTTGTTCCAGGGCACTTTAAGACACACTATAACAAGATAAAAGGCAAAGCATGTTACTTGAACATTATCTCGTGTGTCTGTGGAGGGGGCTATTGGTGACAGAGGACCCTGGCAACAAGAATTTGTACCTAGGGAACATTTGGCGATATCTGACGACATTTTTGGTTGACACAACTGGGAGATGCTACTGGCATTTAGTGGTTAGAAGCCCAGAATGCTGCTAAATTGACTACAATGCACAAGTTGGGGCCCACAACCAAGAATTTTCTGTTCCAAATATCAGAAACTGCGACAAGGTCAGTTGTTCCCAAACTTAGCCATCAGAGCCAGATGGAGAACATGTCAAAAACACAGCTTGTTGTGTGTTAACCCTAATATTTCTGACTCAGTAGGGCTTGGGTGGGGCCCTGACATTTGCATTACTCAGAAATTTCTTGGTGTTGCTAATGCTACTTGTCTGGGCACCACATTTTGAGAACCATAATCTTGACTTAAATCACTTTGATAGAAGCACTCATAAAATCCTACACTTCTCCTTACATATCATATTTATAATCACAAAGGTAATGTCCATCTTCCCTTCTGGATTCTAAGCTCAATTAAGCAAGAGCAATGTCTGTTCAGTTTATCACTGCTTATTCACGTAACAGGCACTCAAATTTCCAGTGAATAAAAATTTTATTGAACTTCAGTATTTAGAATACTTCTACAAAGTTTCAAAATCAAAGAGACAGAAGGCCATTTTCTTTATAGAACAATAACAACAAAATGCTTGTTAATCATAGATTTTTAATATTAAGAGAGAAAAACCTGGTAGAGGAGCATTTACTCCTGTTTATACATCTTCTGCCTTGAAAGTGGAAAGTATCAATAAAACTGTTCCAACTGGTTTAAGCCTTTAAGAGTTCACTTAAAATATTTATACAAGTTATTGATACTAATGAATATCATGTGACTATCTCATAACACAGTCTCACCAAATCAGAATTGACTTATTAGAACATATTGTTAAACTTGAAAGAGACTCTTTATTAGCATGAATGTAAGATTAAAAAACACTAACTAAAAAGGATAAATCAGTAAAATATAATACAGACCAATAGCCTTGGTCCTTTTTAACTGCCCCCTTCTCACCTAGACAATGCTATCTCCAGTTTTCTAACCCTGCATCCTCAGATAAAACTAAAGCCAAGCTGTGTACAGAACTGCTAAAGACACCTCTTCTTAGACAGATGATGGGCCAAATAATAATTCTGGCAAACGTTACAAGCTCAGTTTTCGCCCACTTATGAAACTCTCTTGAAGAGGGTGGGGAGGGAGGGTCTGTGATAACAAATTTTAATAGAGTTGCAAGGGATAGCTACTCTATACATTCAGACATACAGTATGTATTTAGTGATTTTTTCTTTCTATTTGTACTCAACATAAAACCTGATCTTTCAGTAATCATCAAAGGCATTAAATAAGTAACAATTGGATTTAATGTCTTCTCTTTTGTGATCTACTCACATGCAAGGAACCAGAAACAATTTTCCTAAAAGTCCATCCTGATCTCCTTCCTTTTACAAATCTGAAACAATGTTCCACTGAACAGTGGAATACAATAAACAAAAACTTCTGACTCTCGGAAAATCAAGAATTAGGCTAACTCAGAAACACTCCCACAATAATACTTGGAAATAATGGATGAAATACAAAAACACCCACATATAGTATAAGTATGCTTGCAAGACCGAAAGAAAACTAGAAATTGAGAGCAAGAGGCAGCCAAGCTGACTGGTATGGGCCCTGGTGAGAAGGGGCAAGAGCAGTGGACACAGTTATAGTAAGGAAATTGTATACAGTCCATTTCAGGCCGTACTGAGACTAGCGCATTAAATCTAAGACTTTACAGGACTGCAAGCCTGGTGAAGAAAAAAATTCTTAGCAATGGATCAAACCAAGAAGCAGCTGTCTTGATCTGGGTCTGAGAAGGATTTAAAACAAACAGACCAAAAAAAGGGTCCCATGATAAATCAGATTAGCAGGTCTATGTTCATACACAAACTTGGAGTCTAAATTTATGCTAACCGTGTATGATTTTGGAAACTCAGAGCCAAGAAATAGTCACACTCCCAGTGCTTGATAGCCTCATGCGGATTGTGGCCCCTGCACTGAACACTGTGGGTCCAGAAAATGAGACGGGTACGTGCTATTGGGAACATAACCCTAGGGCATCCTAGGAAACCACAGCCATCACTTATCCTAAACATGAACAAGTGGAAGTAGAAAAGTTTCCCAGAAGGGAAAATAGTTCATCGGACTTCATTTTGCAAATGGTTACATACAAACGCCCTTCCCAACAGCGCCCCTCTCCACTGCACATAAAATCTTTATCTACTGCCAAATCCCACATCAAACAGCTAAACCTAAGTCATATAAATCACAGCATGCTGGCGTGCCCACTGGAAGTATCTGTCCCTGCCTCTAGAGTCACAGAGCACCATTATTCAACCTCGGCTTTGAATCTGAACACTACATTTATTTATTTTCACAGGTTTTTGTCCTGTGACCAACTTTATCATTCTATTTTCTTAGATTTGTTTTTTTTTTTATTTTTTTAGTTATCTCAGATTATTTCTAGAGTTAAAATAAGAAACATAATGTAAAATAATGTGTATGACACTAAATCGGGAAGAAGAAAAATGCAATACAAGGGGAATATAAAAAACAGAAAAAGATGAAGAGGATAAAATAAATGAATGAAAAAAATGAAAAAAAAATAAATGAATGAAGCTCTATATGGCTCACAGCATTGAATATGTCATTGAACTTTCTAAAAACCAATGTAAGAGAAAAGCAATGTCAGTCCAGTAATCTTTACTACCTAAATGAAAGAAACAGTTTTTCTTTAGAGAAGAAAAACTTCTGTCACTAAAATTCACTTTTCACATAATATATGGAAATATTATACACACACACATATACACAGAACAACCTATCTTTCTAAACCATAACTCATTACTCCCTACCCACAGGGCCTGCTAAATACTGTTTTAGCCTATTTTTTTTAAAAGATTTTATTTATTTATTTATTTATTTGGCAGAGACAGAGAGAGCACAAGCAGAGGGAGTGGCAGGCAGAGGGAGAAGCCGGCTTCCTGCTGAGCAAGGAGCCAGATGCAGGACTCGATCCCAGGACCCTGGGATCATGACCTGAGCTGAAGGCAGACACTTAACTGACTGAGCCACCCAGGCATCCTAGACTATTTTTTTTTTTTTTACAAAATTTATCCATGTTATACCATGTATCAGAGTTTCATTCCTTTCTTTTTAAGTTTTTCTTTAATTCCAGTTAGTTAACAGATAGTGTAATATTAGTTTCAGGTATAAGATACAGTGATTCACCAGTTTCATGCATCACCTGGTGCTCATCATAACAAGTGCACTCCCTAATCCCCATCATCTATTCCCCCCATACCCCCCCCGCCTTCCCCTCTGGTAACCATCAGCGTGTTCTCTACAGTTAAGACTCAGTTCTTGGTTTGCCTCTCTTTATCACCCCATGGTCGTTTGTTTCATTTCTTAAATTCCACATATGAGTGAAATTATATGGTATCTTTTTCTGACTGACTTATTTCACTTAGCAGAATACTCTCTAGCTCCACCCACGTCGTTGCAAATGGCAATATTTCGTTCTTTGTTTATGGCTGAGTAGAATTTCATTTCTTTTTTAAGGCTTAATAATATTCCACCACATGTGTATACCACATTTGGCTTATCCATTCATCTGTTGATGAATATTTGAGATGTTTTTTTTTTTTAACGATTTTATTTCTTTATTTGAGAGAGAACGAGAGATAGAGAGCATGAGAGGGAAGAGGGTCAGAGGGAGAAGCAGACTCCCCACTGAGCAGGGAGCCCGATGTGGGACTCGATCCCGGGACTCCAGGATCAAGACCTGAGCCAAAGGCAGTCGCTTAACCAACTGAGCCACCCAGGTACCCATGAGATGTTTCCATATTTTGGCTATTGTTAATAATGCTGCTATGAACACTGGTATGCAAATATCTCAGGTCCCTGCTTTCAGTTCTTTGGGGTATACACCCAGAAAGAGATTTCTAGATCATATGGTAGTTCTAAGTTTCATTATTTGAGGAACCACCATGTTGTCTTTCACAGCAGACGTACCATTTTACACTCCCATCAGCAATGCGCAAAGCGTCCAATTTGTCTACATCCTCGTCAATACTTGTTATATTCTGTTGTCCGTTTGTTTGTGATAATAGCCATCCTAGTGAGAGTGAAGTGATATGGTTTTGATTTGCATTTCTCCAATGATTAGTGTAGTTTAGCATTTTTTCATGTGTTTTCCTCCCTACTTTTTTCATCATAGTTCTGGGTTAATTTGAAATTCTGTCCACATTAATAAGCCTGTCCCACCTGCCCCAAAAAGCCTGTCTCCTTCTTTCCAGTTTGAACTCCAAGTCATATAAAGAGATTTTTTTTTTTTTAATTTATACTATAAACCCATACACATTTAGTTTTAAGGTGCATGAATGCCATCTGTTTGACACTATGAGATGCATAAAATAAATTTAATAAAATACATATTAGAAAATAAAGACACAAAAATTCCATATCATTTTTGTTCATTTTTTTTAGTGATAGCTCTTACAATACTACCAAGAGCGTCCTTTATCACCTTCAGAATTCACCGCGATGTCCTAATGAATGAATTTACACAGATTAGTCATATTCTTAATATCTTTCACACACTTCAGTGTAAGCTGTTGTTTACTACATGACTAAGGCAAAGGGACACTAGATTATGAATATTTAAGTTGCCATCTGCTTTCCTATTCAGCATCATTTTCCATTTTTAAGAGTACCGCAAAGACATTTATTCGTGAGATTGTTGTACTCATAAATAACTTAAACAATACTAAAACTGTGCTTATCAATCTGAACACTTGGGGAATAAAACTCTGCTATGCTCTCATAGATTCCACCTGATCATCCATTAGTATACTGCCCACCACTTATATAATTAATATGACTGAGGAAGTGCCTCTTCTGTTCACTCTTACTTCATCTTTTTTTTTTAAGATTTTATTTATTTATTTGAGAGAGAGAGAGATAGAATGAGAGAGAGCATGAGAGGGAAGAGGGTCAGAGGGAGAAGCAGACTCCCTGCTGAGCAGGGAACCTGATGCGGGACTCGATCCTGGGACTCCAGGATCATGACCTGAGCCGAAGGCAGTCACTTAACCAACTGAGCCACCCAGGCACCCACTCTTACTTCATCTTGAATCCATCGTCTCCCTCTGTTGAAACTGGGTCATAGTCTGTAAACTCCAGAGAAGAAATGAAGTGGCTTCCATCTACTCAGGCCAATAACTATAGGACTGCAAATAAGTAGCAGCTCCAGAAGACAGTGAGCACAAGATGGGGGTGGGTAGAACTCTGGGTCACAGCTTCAATCTGCCCCATACAGTGCAGAAATTGGTAAAATATGTTGGTTCTTTAAAGCTGGAAAGCGATCTATGTGGTTAAGTCAAAGGATGATTTGCATTTGTAAAGGAGCTGTAACTACAGAAATAGAGTTCAGTCTGCTGCTTGATGTATACACTAGAGAAGATTCACAAAGAATCTCTTTGGCAATATTAGGGGATGCGTGTCATTCTGGATCAATTCAAAGATCATCTTTTCATGGAAACTGCACATCAGATGAAATCATGTAGGGGGCTGGGTGAGATGACATCTGAAATCTCTTCTTGACTTCTAAAAGGTCTGCATTTTTTGGTATGTAATTATCAATAAACTGTATTCTAACTTCATCCAGTCATGTGTTTAGTCACCAATAAGAAATACTGTATCTTACATTTCACAAAATTGTCATATCCTACAGATTCTTAAACATGAATTTCAAATTGACTGCTGATAGAATCCATTGCTAATTATTATTTTGGTAGAAAATGTATTTATTGAACTGAATATAGTTCATTTTGAAAATGCTTCATATAAACACCAACCCTTACTTCAGAACATAGTTGGCACACAAACTACATGAATATTCAGAACTAGGATGAGAAAATTTCATATTAGATGAGTTTTCCAGGTTTCTAAAGCTCTCCAAGTCTTAGTTTTCCATTTTTCATAATTCTGGTTTTTTAGTCCCTACCCTGTCCTCCACTGTATCCAATCATCAATACCAGGCCTCTCAGTGGGCATCAATAAATGATATTCAAAAATGGATGACTGACTACATCAGAGTACTGCTCAATGTGCCCAAGAAGTTGCCAAAACTTGCTCGCTTTTGTCCCTGTGTCTAGAATGTCCTAGCCCCTGTAAACACTAGAAATTTGGGATCAGTGCTAACATACATAATCTGGCATGTGTATTTTTTACTGGTCCAAAGGGTTTCCTTTACTCTCTTGCAAGCAAAGTCCCATCACATAAAGAATGTACAGGCAATCCTTGCTTTATACATTATGAGACTGCAAAAATGTTCAAAGCTGAGACTGTGCAAAACTGATCTTAATAATCAACTGGAAAATTATTACGGTTATGTGGCCTTTGAAAATTCTCTTCAAAACATTACCAGGGCTTAGGGAGCAAGATGGCGGAGGAGTAGGAGACCTGGATTTCCTCTGGTCTCAGGAATTCAGCTGAATAGGGATCAAACCATTCTGAACACCTACGAACTCAACAGGAGATCGAAGATAAGAATAGTAACAACACTCTGAACAGAAAAGCGACCACTTACTGGAAGGTAGGACGTGTGGAGAAGTGAATACGAGGCGATATTCGAGAGGACAGACGGCGGGGGAGGGGGCCTCCGTCGGCCGCTTCTGGCAAGTGATAGAGCCGCGGAGCACAAAATCGGAACTTTTAGAAGTCGGCTCCGCTGAGGGACGTCGGTCCAGTGGCTAAGCGGGGGGTGGAAGCCTCGATGGGACAGTGTGGTCTCAGGACCCTCAGGGTCACAGGAAGACTGAGGGTGCCTGAGTGCGGCAGAGCTCCCAGGTATCAGAACAGGGAAGCCAGCTGCACAGACAGAGTGGAGGCGCGGGCTCTCAGCTCGCGGTTGCCATAAACTGTAATCCGCAGCACAGTCAGGCCACTGCTCCTCCAGCAAGAACCCAACAAACGGCAGATCCAGGGAGACACCCCTTCCACCCCTGGGAGGAGCGGCGTGGGAGCGCACCGTAGAGATCTGCTGGG
Source organism: Eumetopias jubatus (assembly GCF_037043125.1). Lineage (NCBI taxonomy): Eukaryota > Metazoa > Chordata > Mammalia > Carnivora > Otariidae > Eumetopias > Eumetopias jubatus. Next base: position 98,242,433 of record NW_028274809.1, on the reverse strand, counting down.
TTTGGAGATTCCACACAGGCTCGGGTGCCAGAGATAGAAATGCTCGGTCACAGGCCAGGTGAGCATGGAGTACAGCCAGAGACCGGAGACGGGAGTGGCTGACTGCTTTGCTCTGGGGGATCACTAAGGAGTGGGGCCCTGAGTTCTCGGCTCCTCCAGGGTGGAGACTGGGAGGCCACCATTTTCAATCTCGTCCTCCAAAGCTGTGCAGAAAGCCTGCAGGGAACAAAAGCTCCCAAGAGCAAAGTAGCCCAGACCCGGAAAGGGCGGGCCAATTCTGCCTCCGGCAAAGACATTTGCGGACCACGGCAACAGGCGTCTCCCCCAGAAGATCAGCAAGAACAGCCCGCCAAGACCAAGTTTACCAATCAATGAGAACGGCAGAACTCCAGCCCTAGGGGAATACTGCACATAGAATTCATGGCTTTTTTTTACCATGATTCTTTAGTCTTTCAAGGTGAATTTTTTTAACTTTTTTTTTTAATTTTATTTTTCTCTTTTTCAACCAACATCTTATCAATCGGTTTATTTTCTTTTTGATTTTTAGAGTCATAATCTATCCCTTCATAGTAGTTATTCTTCTTTTTGGCATATATATATATATGTATATATTTCTCTCTTTAAAATTCTGAGATACAGTTTCTTCTAACAGATCAAAATACACCATAAATCTCTACTGTATGGCTTTGTTCTAGTCTCCTGCCTGATCACATTCTCTCCCTTTTTCCTTTTTTTTTTAAATCCTCTTCTTTATTTTTCAACCAACTTCTTCTCTTATCAATTCATCTTATAAAATCTTTTATAATTTTCATCTTTACAGTCATATTCCATCCCTTCATCATATCAACCATTAATTTTGAACATCTATAAATTTTATTCCTTTAAATTTTGGGGAGGCACTTTCTTCTAACAGACAAAAATAAACCCAAAATCTAGGGTGTGGCACTGATCTATGCACCAGCCTGATATTTGATCATATTCTGTTTTTTTTATTTTGTTCTGTTTTTGTTTGTTTTCTTTTTCTTTTTTCTTTCTATCCCTTTCTTTTGCCCTGGTATCAGGTCTTTTCTGATTTGCTTAGAGTATATTTTCTGGGGATGTTGTTACCCTGTAAACATTTTGTTCTCTCATTCATCTATTCTCCTCTGGAAAAAATGACAAGAGGGAAAAAAATCACCTCAATAAAAAGAACAAGAGCCACTACCAACTGCCAGGGACCTACTCAATACAGACATTAGTATGATGTCAGAACTAGAGTTCAGAATGATGATTTTGAAGACACTAGCTGGGCTTGAAAAAAGCTTGGAAGTTATTAGAGAAACCCTTTCTGGAGAAATAAAAGAACTAAAATCTAACCAAGTTGAAATCAAAAAAGATATTAATGATGCAATCCAAAATGGAGGCTCTAAGGGCTAGGATAAATGAGGCAGAAGAGAGAATTAGTGATATAGAAGACCAAATGATGGCAAATCAAGAAGCTGAGAAAAAGAGATAAACAAATACTGGATCATGAGGGCACAATTCGAGAGATAAACGATACCATAAGACAACACAACATTAGAATAATTGGGATCCCAGAAGAAGAAGAAAGAGAGAGGGGAGCAGAAGGTATATTGGAGCAAATAATAGCAGAGAACTTCCCTAATTTGGGGAAGGAAACAGGCATCAAAATCCATGAGGCACAGAGAACCCCTCTCAAAATCAATAAAAATAGGACAAAACCCTGACATCTAATAGTAAAACTTAAGAATCTCAGAGACAAAGAGAAAATCCTGAAAGCAGCCTAGGAGAAGAGGTCTGTAACCTACACTGGTAGAAACATTAGCTTGGCAAAAGACCTATCCCCAGAGACCTCGCAGGCCAGAAAGGACTGGCATGACATATGCAGAGCACTAAATGAGAAAAATATGCAGCCAAGAATACTATATCCAGCTAGGCTGTCATTGAAAATAGAAGGAGAGATAAAAAGCTTCCAGGACAAACAAAAACTAAAGGAATTTGCAAACACGAAAGCAGCCCTACAAGAAATATTGAAAGGGGTCCTCTAAGCAAAGAGAGAGCCTAAAAGCAACATAGACCAGAAAGGAACACAGACAATATACAGTAACAGTCACTTTACAGGCAATACAATGGCACTAAATTCATATCTTTCAATAGTTACCCTGAATATAAATGGACTAAATGCCCCAATCAAAAGACAGAGCCTATCAGATTGGATAGAAAAACAAGACACACCGATATGCTGCCTGCAAGAGACTCATTTTAGACCCAAAGACACCCCCACATTGAAAGTGAGGGGGTGGAAAACCATTTACCATGCTAATGGACACCAAAAGAAAGCTGGGGTGGCAATGCTTATATCAGACAAATTAGATTTTAAACAAAAGACTGTAAAGAGATGAGGAAGGACACTATATCCTACTTAAGAGGTCTAACCAACAAGATCTAACAATTGTAAATATCTATGCCCCTAATATGGGAGCAGCCAATTATATAAGCCAATTAATAACAAAAGCAAAGAGACACATCGACAACAATACAATAATAGTGGGAGACTTTAACACCCCCTTCACTGAATTGGACCCATCATCTAAGCAAAGGATAAACAAGGAAATAAAGACTTTAAATGACACACTGGACCAAATGGACTTCACAGATATATTCGGAACATTCCATCCCAAAGCAACGGAATACACATTCTTCTCTAGTGCCCATGGAACATGCTCCAGAATAGATCACATCCTAGGTCACAAATCCGGTCTCAACCAGTACCAAAAGTTTGGGACAATTCCCTGCGTATTTTCAGACCACAGTGCTTTGAAACTAGAACTCAATCACAAGAGGAAAGTCGGAAAGAACTCAAATACATGTAGTCTAAAGAACATCCTACTAAAGAATGAATGGGTCAAGCAGGAAATTAAAGAAGAATTAAAAAAATTCATGGAAACCAAAGAAAATGAAAACACAACTGTTCAAAATCTTTGGGATGCAGCAAAGGCAGTTCTAAGAGGAACGTATATAGCAATACGAGCCTTTCTCAAGAAACAAGAAAGGTCTCAAATACGCAACATAACCCTACACCTAAAGGAGCTGGGGAAAGAACAGCAAATAAAGCCTAAATCCAGCAGGAGAAGATAAATCATAAAGATCAGAGGAGAAATCAATGAAATAGAAACCAAAAGAACAGTAGAACAGATCAACGAAACTAGGAGCTGGTTTTTGAATGAATTAACAAGATTGATAAACCCATGCCAGACTTATCCAAAAGAAAATAGAAATGACCCAAATCAACAAAATCATGAAGGAAAGAGGAGAGATCACAACCAACACAAAAGAAATACAAACAATTATAAGAACATATTATGAGCAACTCTATGCCAGCAAATTGAATAACCTGGAAGAAATGGATGCATTCCTAGAGATGTATCAACTACCAAAACTGAACCAGGAAAAAACAGAAAACCTGAACAGACCTATAACCACTAAGGAAACTGAAGCAGTCATCAAAAATCTCCCAAAAAAAAAAAAAAAAGACAGGGCCAGATGGCTTCCCAGGGGAATTCTATCAGACATTTAAAGAAGAATTATTACCTATTCTTCTGAAACAGTTCCAAAAAATAGAAATGGAAGGAAAACTTCCAAACTCTTTTTATGAGGCCACCATTACCTTGATCCCCAAACCAGACAAAGACCCCATCAAAAAGGAGAATTACAGACCAATATCCTCGATGAACATGGATGTAAAAATTCTCACCAAAATACTAGCCAATAGGATCCAACACTACATTAAAAGGATTCTTCACTACGACCAAGTGGGATTTATCCCTGGGCTGCAAGGTTAGTTCAACAACCGCAAATCAATGTGATACGATACATTAATAAGAGAAAGAACATGAATCATATGATCCTCTCAATAGATGCAGAAAAAGCATTGGACAAAGTACAGCATCCTTTCTTGATCAAAACTCTTCAGAGTATAGGGATAGAGGGTACATTCCTCAATATCATAAAAGCCACCTATGGCTTTTATGAAAAAAACCTACAGCGAATAACATTCTCAATGGGGAAAAACTGAGAGCTTTCCCCCTAAGGTCAGGAACGTGGCAGGGATGTCCACTTTCACCACTGCTACTCAACATAGTACTAGAAGTCCTAGCCACAGCAATCAGACAACAAAAAGAAATAAAAGGCATCTGAAGCAGCAAAGAAGAAGTCAAATTCTCACTCTTTGCAGATGATATGATACTTTATGTGGGAAAACCCAAGAACTCCACCCCAAAACTGCTAGAACACATACAGGAATTCAGAAAAGTGGCAGGATATAAAATCAATGTACAGAAATCAGTGGCATTCCTATACACCACCACCAAGACAGAAGAAAGAGAAATTAAGGAGTCGATCCCATTTAATTGCACCCAAAACCATAAGATACCTAGGAATAAATCTAATCAGAGGCAAAGAATCTGTACTCAGAAAACTATAAAATACTCATGAAAGAAACTGAGGAAGACACAAAGAAATGGAAAAACGTTCCATGCTCTTGGATTGGAAGAACAAATGTCATGAAGACATCAATGCTACCTAGAGCAATCTACACATTCAAAGCAATCTCCATTAAAATACCATCAACTTTTCAAAGAAATGAAACAAATAATCCTCAAATCTGTATGGAACCAGAAAAGACCCCGAATAGCCAGAGGAACATTGAAAAAGAAAAGCAAAGCTGGTGGCAGCACAATTCCGGACTTTCAGCTCTATTACAAAGTAATAGAGGTTCCTCAAAAAGGTGAAAATAGAACTACCATACGATCCAGCAATTGCTCTACTGGGTATTTACCCCAAAGATACAAATACAGGGATCCGAAGGGGTACGTGCACCCCAATGTTTATAGCAGCAATGTCCACAATAGCCAAACTGTGGCAAGAGCTGAGATTTCCATCGACAGATGAATGGATAAAGAAGAGGTGGTATATATATACAATGGAATATTATTTAGCCATCAAAAGGAATGAGATCTTGCCATTTGCAACAACGTGGATGGAACTGGAGGGTGTTATGCTGAGCGAAGTAAGTCAATCAGAGAAAGACATGTATCATATGACCTCACTGATATGAGGAATTCTTTATCTCAGGAAACAAACTGAGGGTTGCTGGGGTGGTGCGGGGTGGGAGGGATGGGGTGGCTGGGTGATAGACATTGGGGAGGGTATGTGCTATGGTGAGCGCTGTGAAGTGTGCAAGACTGTTGAATCACAGATCTGTACCTCTGAAACAAATAATACAATATATGTTAAAAAAAAAAAAAAAAAAAAGAAGTGGATAGCAGGAGGGGAAGAATGAAGCCGGGGAAATTGAAGGGGGAGACCAACCATGAGAGACGATGGACTCTGAAAAACGAACTGAGGGTTCTAGAGGGGAGTGGGGTGGGGGGATGTGTTAGCCTGGTGAGGGGTAATAAAGAGGGCACGTGCTGCATGGAGCACTGGGTGTTATGAACAAACAATGAATCATGGAACACTGCACCAAAAACTAATGATGTAATGTATGGTGATTAACATAACAATAAAAATTACAAACTTTGCTATGGTTAGTTATAAATATATGAGAAAATGATAAAATTGGTAAAAATAATACTGTACTGTGTAATTTCAAACATTAGAAACAATGAAATTTAAAGTTCTTACTTTTTTTTTTTAAGAAACTTATGAAGAGTATTTTGAGCAAAGCTTGTCTTTTTTTCTCATTATAACTTAAGGATAGAAAGCACCGTTTCTGTGCCTTGGTTAATTTTAAATTCCTTTCTATGTTTGGATCTGCTTGAACATTTTATATTTTGTGCCTTAAAATTGTGAAGTATCTCTGAGAGTTCTTTTAATGTGAATTTTTTAGGTTGTGTTACTTCCTCTGGGGACATTTTTGTCTGTTTCTTCAAAACCACTTTCCTCATTTCTATCCATAGTTCCCCGGCACTAAGCTCCTCTGGCTTTATATCTAGAGGTCCTAGAATGACGGTAATGTCAACATTCCCCTGTCAGCTATTTCTTCTATAAATCCACGTACATTACAATCTATTTTCATTCAATTTTCACTTCAGCTATTATCACTTTTCATTTGTTTGATGTACTTTTATCTTTGTTAGCCATCTTCTCCTGTTGATTACTCATTTTTGTAAAATGTCACATGCTTTACTTTGCTTGTCTGCAAACTGAATAAGAGATGCACAGTGACCAATCACAGATAGACACTGCAGTAATATGACTGGTCCTTGATCATGGCACACATCTTTTATTTACACAGCGAGGGGTGGACTGACCAACTGGGAGTAAAGTTTGTATGTTATGCAAATTACACACAGGTAATAGATCATGGCAATTGAAATCTGAACCATAGTGCTGGAAGACTGATGGCTGTTTTGCAAAACCATGGTACCTGAATTCCTGCACATCAGAACTGTGCAAAAAGAGGACTGTGTGTGTGTGTGTGTGTGTGTGTGTATGGATTCTAATATTTTTTTGTGCTTTGTGCCAAGATGATTAGTTAGCCAGTCTTACTGTTGGAACTTCAGGGAGATTTCTGTCTCTAGCTTCATGTTTCTTTAGCTGACCAAAATATCATAGGTGAGACTGCTTTCTTCTGATTCCAGCCAATAACACTTGTCATTAAACAAGTACCTCACCCTAAGAACTAAAGTTGCATTTCTTTTTCCAGGAAGTTAAAAAGATCAACAGTAAAAAGAATTAACCAAATTATTTCCTCAAAATAATCTAATATCAAAATACTTTAGTCATTACATATGAGAATATAATACACAGCTTCAGTACTCAAGGACTTTCCAATACATCAGAGAAGAAATGACCAAAATATGAAATAACTAAATCAATCGACAATTAAAATGTATTAGATGAAAGAGTAGTTATCTAGAAAATATACTATATTTACCAATAGCAATCCAAAACAATGACAACACAACCCAATGACATCATCAACCCAACAACAATCACAACCACTCAGAGTGCTTTATAAAGTTAGACATTCCTGAAAATAAAATTAGACCAATCAAAGTCTAACCTCCATGGACCCAAGTCTAAAACTTTGTAAGATGAGATGCCCCTCCATCACCAGGGGATTTAGAAAGCACTGAGAGAGACTGTACACAAGCTTGGACAATTACTGAGGACTGAAGAAGTAAGATAGCTTCCTAACTACTGCTTTAGTGAAGAAGTGGAACAAGAGAAAAAAATGAGAGAAGGGTCCAAGAACAGCAGGCATTCCAAGCATGTTGAAGGAATGGGGAGAGGGGATTAAGGACAGTAAAGTTTATTAATAATGATGAACATGGATATTTACATAAATTAAAGAACAAAAAATGGATAGTAAATACGGGTATGTGTTGGAAAAAGAAAAGAACCATACTCTTTTTTTTAAGATTTTTATTTATTTATTTGACAGAGAGACAGCGAGGACAGGAACACAAGCAGGGGGAGTGGGAGAGGGAGAGAGAAAGCAGTCTTCCCGCAGAGCAGGGAGCCCGATGTGGGGCTCGATCGCAGGACCTGGGATCATGACCTGAGCCGAAGGCAGATGCTTAACTGACTGAGCCACCCAGGCGCCCCAAGAACCATACTAAGGTGGGAGTGATGATAGAAGATTGTCTCAGGCAGGAGGTTAATAGTGAAAAGAAAAAAAAAAAAAACAGTGAAATAAGACTGAATTAAAACAAAGTTTCTCTTACTATTGATGTTCGGCATGATTCTATTCTCAATGCCCAAATCAACCTGCTACACACATTTGTCTTCTGTAAACTGTCTTAGGTTTCTCAACCCATTTGTAAGTTTCAAAAATTTCTCAGAACTCCTAAGGCTTTCACACAGCAAATTCCTTCCCTGCCTCCTTAAATTCACAATCCCTCTTTCATAAGACCTAAGCAAATGCTGCAGGGCAATACCCTCCAGCCGAATGCAGTACACAAATGTCCATTCCCTCTGTAAACCTCTCAAACATGTGACCCTGGATTGCTATACACGGCATTAAAATTACAGTCAGGGATCGATCCTCAGAAGGGCCAACCCAGGTCCTTCAGAAGAGTGTTCACTCCTGTTTATTCATATGAATGCATGCCATCATGTCTCCAAGACCACAAAGCAGAACGTCAGGGGCTCATAGCAGGAGATCATGACACACTTCCTGATAGTGTATTCTCATTGCAGAAATAGCTCAGTAGTACAGCGACCTGAGGCCACTCTCCTCACCCAGGAAAGCTTGATATGTGGCAGCCTTCAGACAGCCTCTGCTCTTCTTGCATGACACAAAAGTCCACCATATTCATTCGCACATTAAAAGTCTATGAAAGTCCTCCAACTTACTAGGCTCAAGAGCTATGGAAATAGGACCTGGAGAGATGTATGTCCTATGAAGAGAATAGATGCATATACTTAAGCCTCCACTTAGAGTTGCTACCTATTACATGCCAGGCACGGACTAGAGATAGCAGAGTATGAATTCAAGGCACGAGTGGTCAGCTCTGCAAGGCTGGGGATGGAAGGGAGGGGCAGGAAGACAAAATGCTTAGAAATGTCTAATCAGGAAAAGTACCCTGAGCAGAGTCATGGAAAATGAATTAGTGCCTAATGAGTAGGCCATTTTAGGAAGAGAAAGTCATGGGAACACAGGTTTGGTCCTGCTTTTCCAAATAGAGGCAACTACTCTCCCCCAACCCCCCAATGCCCTTTGGACATTTCATCTTTATTTAGGCACACCCTTCTCTTCAAGGATATACTAGATCTTCATTTCAAATGGGCAACATTTGTACACATACAGGGAAGAGAATGAAAATCCAAAATCCATAATATTAACAATAAAGCAATAACAAGATGGTAACAGTTAACATTAACCAAGTATTTCTTATCTGCCAGCCACCTTGCTAAACACACACGCACGTGCCCACAAGCACGCACGCCATTTTGTTGGGTTGTCTCAACAACCCTTCGGAAGGTATTACATTTGGTGTGTGACAGTAATGAACCTACAAAAGACTTGAGAGGTTTAGCAATATACCAAATCTCACATAGTTCATCACAGACGTAGCAGGAATTCAACAGTAGGTCTACCTATCTTCACAGTCTGGGCTCTTAAACACTTTGCCACACTGCCATAGATATAGACTGAGATTCAAAATCCAATCGATGTTCTTGCCTCTGAATTGGACACTGTCTCAAATACTTCAGATTGTACTTGCAGAACATTTTTTTTCCATTTCAAATTATGTCCAAAGAGCTTTTATCTGCTAAAAATATCTTTATACACCTTATTTTAACTCTATTGTAAAACAGAGTAAAAAAAATACTATAATTACTCTAATTACAATAGAGTAAAAAAAATTACTTGGTACTTTTGAATTTGATAGCAAATTTACTCAGATACTTGGAAAAGAATTTTAACACGCAATTATAACAGACACACATGTGCAAGTAGTATAATAGTTTAGAGGTAAGCACAAGGGGAAAACACTAATTGGCCAAATGTGTTACATCTCTATCTTAATGTTACTGATTACCTTAAAAGGACAAAGGAAATAGTAACTGAAATTTTCTAAGTATTTGTTAGAACCAGGCTGGAATATAATTCTTCAGAAAGTTACAAAATCTGGGAATGCAGAAATGTGAGTTTAGATATGCATGTTAGTCTTTAAATCTGACTGACATATGAAGGATAAATCTTAGTTAAATAAAATTAAGTGAGAAACTCACTTAGACAACTTCATCTTTGAAAATACTGATCCTTTTGTTTAAGGGGGAAAATAATGGAGTTAATAAAGGAATCAGGAGCAAAATCTGGGGTGTATCCAGCTACGGGTAGACCCAGTGTAAAGGAGTCCTATGTTAGCCTGATGTTCTATTTTTAAAGTGAAATCAAGAGAATATAAAACATTTAATAAATGTGAATCTTAACTAGAAAAAAAAATGTGAGTTGCAGAGAAAAACAGTACCTTGCTAACGGAATGAAGGACATCATGAGAGCAGAAATTTAGTTCTTTTTTATGTAGATGTGCCTTTGTATATATACCACATACACACAGAAATAGCCAAATCAATCCTGCCCAAATGTAAAAAATCATTAAGATTACTATGGTAATCAGGGAAAGTATCTTTATTGGTTTTTAATTAGCTATAAATATGTATATTTATGTATAAAACTGTATTCATACATTTAAAATGAAAATGAAGAATGCATTTTTTGTAGCCCATGAAACATTTATAAAAAATACATCAGGACATAAAGAATATATTAATTAATAATAAAAAAATACACAGACTAGATTCCCTAAGAACTGTTAATCTCCTAATGAGGTAAGATCTCAACCATGGAAACCAACATGCCCTCCAACTCTTAGTGCTTCAAACAGAAAGTACAGAGATCCTTTCCCTGTGTATGTGTGTGTGGTGGGGGGGCGGGTGGGGGACAGGAATCTGTATTCTGCTGTGTCTGATTTAAATGACAAGCCTCTTTTGGACGGATCACAGTATCTAGAAGGATGGGTATGCTGTTAATCTAAGCCATAACTGGTGGCAAGATTTCTCAACATTGACACATTGTGGACTGAATAATTGTTTGGGAGGTCAGTACTATGTGCATTAAGACGTTTGGCAGCATTTGTGGCCGCTACCAGTAGCACCCGCAACTCTGTGACAACCAAAAATATCTTCAGATGTTGTTCAATGTCCATTGGGAGGCAAAACTGCTCCCACTGATAAGCATTGACTTAAAAAAAAAATATTCTCTCTCTTTCTCTCTCTCTCTGTCTCACTCACTTATATATGCCTTTTATACCAGGACCCCTCAAAAGTAATACAAATGATTTCAAGTACACAGAATTACACTCCAACCACCCAATCATTTCACCTATTCATTTGAATCTCAGTCTATATCTATGGCAGTGTGGCAAAGTGTTTAAGAGCCCAGACTGTGAAGGTAGGTAGACCTACTGTTGAATTCCTGCTACGTCTGTGATGAACTATGTGAGATTTGGTATATTGCTAAACCTCTCAAGTCTTTTGTAGGTTCATTACTGTCACACCAAATGTAATACCTTCCGAAGGGTTGTTGAGACAACCCAACAAAATGGTGTGCGTGCTTGTGTGCACGTGCGTGTGTGTTTAGCAAGGTGGCTGGCAGATAAGAAATACTTGGTTAATGTTAACTGTTACCATCTTGTTATTGCTTTATTGTTAATATTATGGATTTTGGATTTTCATTCTCTTCCCTGTATGTGTACAAATGTTGCCCATTTGAAATGAAGATCTAGTATATCCTTGAAGAGAAGGGTGTGCCTAAATAAAGATGAAATGTCCAAAGGGCATTGGGGGGTTGGGGGAGAGTAGTTGCCTCTATTTGGAAAAGCAGGACCAAACCTGTGTTCCCATGACTTTCTCTTCCTAAAATGGCCTACTCATTAGGCACTAATTCATTTTCCATGACTCTGCTCAGGGTACTTTTCCTGATTAGACATTTCTAAGCATTTTGTCTTCCTGCCCCTCCCTTCCATCCCCAGCCTTGCAGAGCTGACCACTCGTGCCGTGAATTCATACTCTGCTATCTCTAGTCCGTGCCTGGCATGTAATAGGTAGCAACTCTTAAGTGGAGGCTTAAGTGATGATTATGTACAGCATTACAGAAAGGAATAGTACCTCTGTATTATCAAAGCTAATCCCCTAATATCACAGAGAAGAGGCTAAGTCCATATTATTGAATGACTTGCCTATAGTCCCTCAGTAAGCTAGACAGTAACCAACCCAGCAGACCAACCCTTTCTGTTTTACATATATCTTTCACATTTGAAATTAAGTCTTTACTTTCAAGCATTAAATCCTAAAAGAGACTGTCTCTGCTCTCATTCAGATATTAGTGAAGTTTATAACAGCTTAAATGAAAAAAACAGGCAACTGATGAGGCTGAACATCTCAGCACACATAATTAAGTGTACTTGTCCATAGACTTGATGTTTGCTGAGGAAAGAAAACTGATAGGTAACAATGAATCCCAGGGTAGAAAACTGAGTCCAAATGTTGACTATACTGTCCAAAACCTTTTTTGGGGGGGACAATGGTGCTTTGTCTGTTTTTCTACTTGGAATATGGGTAATTTATACATAGTTTTGATTATTATGCTTGATTATTATTATACCAGAATCATTTTTCTCAGAATAAAGTATATGGGTTTCCTGCTCAGCTTTGAAAACAGCTTATTTGTCTCATTAGCAATAATTCTGAAATTATTCTAATCAAATTCCAAATCTAATTTTATAGACATCCTGCAGTAATAAAGATTCAGAATACTACTGTTCCAAATGTAGTTCACATGAATATTTAGGCAGATACAAGTGTTTGCTTATCCTATTTTATATTCAGATCTTGAAGGAGTGAAGAGGTAACATTAGGCCTAGGATGGATGGCTGATATCCAGAACATGTGTACTTGGGGCAAAGTGAGTCACAAACACAGGGGAAGTAATCTGGTAAGACCCGCTGAAGTGTGCGAGACCAACAAAGACCATGATTAGCACAACGGAGAGTTCAAGACCTGTGAAGGAGTCAGGAACTTGTTGTGATTTTTCTTTATCAAATTTAGATTTCCAGTCCTAAAGCTGTCAAGAACCACTTGCTTTTTGTCAATTCTCACCAGGGACCACTGGCCTCAAGGCAGAATGGTTTACGTAGCACCATCCCTAATAACTTTTAAAAATCCATTCTTGTGGTCCATGTGTATTCTGTCCCTAATTTAGATCCTGACTTCTACCATACAGAAGCTTTTTGTTGGGATTCCTAATTCCATGCTGTGGTGATCCTGTGCTAGGGTCACTGATCGCAGTGTCGTCGATGACCTTTAATTCCTGGGTCCCTTCACTTGGTCATCTACTCTTTCTGCCTGAAACCATGCCTGGGTGCTAGTATTTACCTATTGCTCTATTGTCTAGTGAGATTCATGGACTTGTCCCCTAGGCTCCTGAAAGCCTCTCATGCCTAGTTTTATCCCATAGATCTCTGGTCAGGACAGGCTGTCTAATATTTATTACAGCATTCCTGGATTCCTTTCCTTTCGCAAGATATTAGTTCGTGAAGATTCACAGTGCACTGACATGAATAATAGTACCGAATCCCTACTTTGATGTCATCTGATTTTCATTTTCTTAAAAAGCTAGTATCATATCTGTTTAACCAACCTAATATAATGTGCCTGGCAGAGTTTGCATGAGGATTGGATCTTAATAAATGAGGAGGGAAATTTATGCCACCTTACTCCAATATGTTTCATTTAAGCTTTCAGAGAAACTGCCCTCTCTGGGGCGGGGAGGAGCGGGGGAGAAGACTGTTCCCTTTTAAGTCCTCCTTGTCAAATACTATGAATGGAGGAGTCGAGTGAGAAGTAAAACACAGAGCAATTTGCTCATCTACCATTGCATGGATCTTGGCAGTGTGCTGTCTTTATTAAACTCCTTTACAAAAAGAACACCATTCTTAAAAAAAGTACTGCCTGAGGCTTTTCAGTTAGAAAATTAAATAAAAAGCAAAAACCTGAGATTATCAATTTAGCTGTTTCTTCATCCATGTTGTAAAAGGAGCACTATTTTATCATCTGTTTCTCTTAGACTATTACACTTTATTTATTTGTTGTTGGTTTTGTATCATTCGGTCCACCCTATTTCTGATGAATAGCTAAATTCCTCAAGTAGTTGAAACTCTGACAAAGACCTTTAAAATCCACCTAGATAAAAAGGAGTCACAATGTTAATGTTAATCCTCTTTTTTTTTTTAGTGTTAAAGAATATCATTTACCAAGGCTACATGGATAAAAATAGTGTGCTTGCATTTTGTGTGTTTCATGATATTGCACGTTCATTTCATATCCCTCAATTACTAAACAACAAAAGAGGAGAACCTGGCCATAGATCTGGTAACATTTTAGAGATTAGAACTGCCGTAGCCCTGATCCCCCAGTCATTCAGTTATAGCTAAATAGCAGACATTATTTTGTGAAGCAATTAATTTCACCATTAAACAGATCCACTCTTAGAATTTTTTTCTTAGATCAAACCCAGATCTACCACTCTTTGACCGCCAAATGCAAGTTCAAGTTTACTCATTCCTTTATTTTCTATGTGGCAATTTTTAAGTATTTGAAAAATGAATATCCCACAGCCCTGTGTCCCTCTTTTTTTTTTTTTGATACCTCACCAAACCAAGAAAGGTTTCTTCAACTCTTTGTCATATACAGTGACTTTACCCTTCTAGTTACATTTCTTTGAACATAGTCCAGGTTCCTTATATATGTATTTAAAAAATGAAAACAATAACTGAACACAGAACTATAAACATGGCTTGTTCAACAGAGTGTGATAATCAGAGTCATTCAAGGTTCTACAGGACTGCAAATAAAAACCTGCCCCATTACCTTCCTTACACTATTAATGATCTCAACCTGTTTGCTTTTCTGAGGGGTAAGTTTATGTTTCTATATATATTATAATAAACTGGACCAAGTAAAGTTTCCAGACAAGCTCTGATTCTGGGTAAGTGGGCAAATAAGTTAGGCTCTTACTTAATGTTTATTCTAATTGTAAAATACGGATGAATTTTTTAAAGTTCTCAAGACACTATGGATATTGTGTCTGAGAAGTGTCATTTGGCTCTTATTAATGTACACATAAAATAAATCTCTCCTATCTTGTGCTTTTCTTACATGCCAGACAGCATGGAAAAAACATTTTTGGACATTATGTTATGCATTTTTAAGCCTCACTGTTACTCTACTTTACGATCACATCTCACCTTATTTATTTTTCCCAAGCATTGTATTTATGATAGCTTGTTGAATTTTATGTATGCTTGTAAAACTTAATGTGTTTTTCAAATAAGGTGAGGGGTATGTTAATAAATACAATTCACTTTAAATACGATAGTAGATTCTACGTCAATAAAATGAAGGCAAATAAGAAAAGCATATGCATATATAAAATACTTAATTTTTTGAATTTAATATTAATAATTTAAATTTAATAGTATTTTCAAAATATTTCAAAAATACCAAAGTTTGAAAAAAATTTATGTATAAAGCAAAAAAATGAAATGTCCTTCCTTATTCACTACAATTTTATTCAAAAAAATAACCACAGTTAAACTTTAACATGTACCATTTCTTTTTAATGTCTCTTTCCTTTCTTCTTTCCTTTACACTCATCCCCTTCCTGCCTTTCCTATTATTTCTTCTACCTACCTACCTGTCGATCAATCCTCTTATCTTTCAAAAAGAAAAACAACAAAAGGACTGGATGAGTTTTCATTTTGTCATATACATGTATTTAATTTTCTAAAGTTGAATAATATTCAATTATAAGGAATTATTTGACTTTTTAACCACTTTCTTGTTTGCAGGATGTTGGTTTGTTTCACTTTATGGCCTTTACAAATAATTCTGTAAGGAACACCATTTTGAAGGTTCTTAGAAGTGGCATGTCTGGTTAAGAGCTAATACATTAAAATTATGTTAAAACTGCAATATTAGATCATTCACTCTTCAAAATAAATAAAAAATAAAAATTTTACTTTCACTAAAAGTATACAATAGTGTCTTTCATAGTATATGCTCCACAACTAAGGGCATTCTTAATCTCTCAATGTATTCTAAGTAATTCTTAAGTTGCCCCTCCTTTTTGACAATTTTTATCATCTCAACTTTTTTTTTAAAGATTTTATTGTATTTTTTGAGAGAGAGAATGAGAGCATGAGCTGGGGGGAACAGGAAGGGAGAAATGGAGAATCAAACTCCCCACTGAGCAGGGAGCCCAGTGGCAGAGCTCCATCTCAGAACTCTGAGATCATGACCTGAGCCCAAGGCAGACACTTAACCAACTGAGCCACCCAGGCGCCCGTATCATCTTAACTTCTATACTATTCTTTGTATGGATGAGAAAGTTCCGTTCCTTCCCATGCTTACTGCTTAGTCTAGTGAACGTCCCACAAAAAAAGGATGAGGACTGCAGCAAGCCACTGGTGATAAAAAAAATTTCCCCCTTTGTCAGTGTGATCCCTGTCTTTCCAGCACTTAAGGAAGAGCAAAACTAGCACTGATGCAATACAGAGAATCTTTATTTTAGTTGAGTTTTTTTGTAGCAATATTTTAAGAGGAGGGGGTAAATAATTTTGGAGGAATTACATAGTTTCCAAAGAGGTTCTAGCAGGGAAAGAAAGATATTCTTTAATCATAGCCACTATGTTTTGTATTTACTATCAGAAGAATTTGAATTCCGTTTTAGAATCACTTTTAGTACATAGAGCAGCTCCTAGAATTGCACAACCTATATTCCTCCAACTATCCTTTCCTGGTGTCACTTTCTGTTTCTCAGTTTGGCAAACTCACTACTCCTCTCCTGAAAGCAGTCAACTAAATAATGTAATAAATCTCTCTCAGGAGCCAGTACCTCCCTGCAAATGCAGGTTCTCCTAAAGCCCTTCTTCCATTTGTGCCCTGTGCTCTCCTTAGTATTTTGAGGACATGTTAAGCGAGGGAGACTGCCCACTACAAGGAGTCCGTTAATGTGGACTCAATACAATCCCCTTCTACAGACAACTGATTATAACCTCTTAGTCAGAACCTGAAATCACTTAAATTGACCTTCACGATAAATAATATGGCTTTTGTCTTAGTGACTTATGCTATTGAGCCAAGACCCAGGTCTTAATGATTCTATGAATCAGCTACCTCACTTCTGTCATTAAAATACATGTTTTTAGAATCTCCAACATATATATTTAACTTTTGGGAAAAAAATTTTTTGGTTTCAACTTTTTAATTAAATTCTAGTTAGTTAACATGTACTGTGATACTGCTTTCAGAATTTAGTGATTCCTCACTCACATATAACACCCAGTGCTCATCATAAAAAAATTAATTTATATTGTTTATTTGTATTTAAAAAATCCAGTCTCCTAGAAAAAACAAGATGTAAAACTGAGGCAAATGAGAAGTTACAAAGTGACTACAGAGTAATAATTTGATGAAACAGATTTCTAGGAGATGTAGCAATGGTTTCTTTTTCATTTCTCTTTTTTTTAAGATTTTATTTATTTATTAGAGAGAGAATGAGAGAGAGCGTAAGAGGGGGGAGGGTCAGAGGGAGAAGCAGACTCCCTGCTAAGCAAGAAGCCCGATGTGGGACTCGATCCCGGGACTCCAGGATCATGACCTGAGCTGAAGGCAGTCTCTTAACCAACTGAGCCACCCAGGCACCCTTTCATTTCTCTTTTTTAAACTTTATTGAGGAATAATTAATAAATACAAGTGTAGGTATTTAAAGTGTACTACAGGATGATTTGATATACATTGTGGAAAGATTACCAAGAACAAGATGATTAGCACATCCATCACCTTAACTCTTTCTGTGTGCATGTGAAAAGAATACTAAAGATCTCCTCTTGGCAACTTTCAAGTACGTGCAGTGCCTTATTATCAACTATGGTCTTCATGACATCCATTGGATCCTCAGAACTTACTTTTCTTGTAACTGAAAATGTGTCCCCTTTGATCTGCTTTACGGCATTTCTCCCTAACCCCAGCCTCAGTTTCCGTGAAACTGATTTTTTTTTTTTTTTTGGATACTACATAAAAGTGATACCATACGATATCTGTCTTTCTGTATCTGGCTTATTTCATTTAGCATAATGCTCTTTAGTTTCCTATATGTTGTTACAAATGGCAGGATTTCCTTCTTTTTTGTGGCTGGGTAATATTCCACTGTGTGTGTGTGTGTGTTCAGGTCACTCACAGATTACCATTTCTTTGGGGTTCATTAATGGAAAATTACTGTGTTTCTTTTGTGTGGGTGTTTTTTTATTTTAACTTTTTCATCTTTTCTGATGGTTTGTGCTAATGTCTGTACATTTGAGGGAGCATTCATCTCCCCCAGCCTTTTTAGACTGGATTCAATGTGAAAAGACTTTCACCTGAAGGTGGCTGGGAGGACACCAACTTGGAGGGTGCAGTGGCTTTGTTTCCTGGGAATACATAGCAGCATAGTCTCCATGCAAATAAATCAGCTGAGGTTAACAACAAGGCAGACTGTCAGGGTCATCTGTAGCCAAAACTAAGGAGGTCCTGAGGGGGGCAGCAATAGCTAGAGCTACTGGAATCCTTAGCAGTGAATGGGTGTTGGGATCCTCCTATTCTCGTTTTTTCCCCGTGAGAGGGAGTCCCGGCCAAGGACATACCTCTGAGTGCCTCGTCTGGTAAGCTGACACTAGAAAGTAGCAGAGTTGGGGTCCTGGGATCAGGCACACCAAGAACCACCACACTGCCTGTGTCTTGGGGTACCGATACACTTGCTGCAGCAATGGCCCTGGTTTCTAAGGTGCAAGGGTTTGCTCCCATGGAACCAGGATCTGGGTCTCTAGGATTCACTGTGATGACTCGGGCAGGGAGTTGTGGGGAGGCACAGCAGCAGCATGGTCCCTGGGACTCTAGGGTATGGTGGTGGTTTGGGCCCAGGGTACAGAGTGCAACAGCACCACGGTCTGGGGATGGCGGGTCAAAGTCCCAACCCAGGGACCCAGGTCCAGAGCAGCACAGCTCAGCCTGATAAAGGAGGGTCAGCACTGGGATGCCGGGCCTGGGGGCAGGACTCACAGCACCAGTGGCTGCCCCCATAATGGTAGGACAAAGCCATAACCTGGGACCTGGACCACGGCACAGAACAGTGCAGCTCTGGCCCTGTATATGGCAAGGCAACCTGATATCCTGATCCTAGAGAACTTGGCACTGGGACCCCTGGGGCCAGGTCTCCCTGCAGCAACAGCTGTAGCGTGGGAAGCGGATGTACCAACAAGGACTCTGAGAAGCTTCTTCAGCTGGGATCAATGTTGGTGAAGTGTACGGGAAAAGCAAAGGCTGCAAAAGTCCACAGTGGTAAAGCTTGCTGGGGTTTTCCTGCTCTCCTTTTTCCTCGCAAGGTGAAATTCCTTTGAGGGAATGCCTCCTGACACCAAGCTGCACTGGATTGTGGGATGGAGTGAAAGATTAAGTGCTTCTTATGCCTTTCTGTGGGGCCTTCCTCAGTTTTAAGCTCCACAGGGTTTTTGTGCTTCTTCACTGTAGTCCAGAGCTTTCCCTGAGTTTGTCAGTTTGAAGTTGTTTATTTTTTTCTGTTGTTGTTGTTCTTGTGGAACAGGTAAGTGTTGGGACCTGTTAGCCTTCCACCTTTCTGTGTCATCTCTATTTTCATTAATTTTTTTTCTGCTTTCTACCGGCTAAGAACTTATCTCACCCCTACATCCACAGACGAAAATCTGTGGTAAAAATAATATTTTAGAACACAATAACATTAAATTCATATTATTTTAAGATTTACTTATCTGAGAGAGAGAGAGAGAGCACAAGTTGGGGGACGCCGAGAGGGAGGGGGAGGGAGGGAGGGAGAGAGAGAGAGAGACAGAGACAGAGAGACAGAGAATCTCAAGCAGACTGCCCACTGAGCAGGGAGCCCGACGTGGGGCTCAATCCCAGAACCTTGAGATCATGACCTGAGCTGAAATCAAGAGTCGGACGCTTAACTGACTGACCCACCTCAGGTGCCCCAACATAAAATTTTTAAAAGCCTTTAAGTTAACATGTTCTAGGGCGCCTGGGTGGCTCACTTGGTTGGGCGACTGCCTTCGGCTCAGGTCATGATCCTGGAGTCCCGGGATCGAGTCCCACATCGGGCTCCCTGCTCAGCAGGGAGTCTGCTTCTCCCTCTGACCCTCTTCCCTCTCGTGCTCTCTCTCTCTCATTCTCTCTCTAATAAATAAATAAAATCTTTAAAAAAAAGTTACATGTTCTAATTCTAATTAGTTATTTCCTGATAAGAAAGTTCTGTACATTGATATCCTCACCAAAAAAAAAAAAAAAAAAATGAATTCTGGTCAAATGTAAATACTACTGCTACATAAAACTCAAATCTTAAATATAAAAATACTACTGTTTCTATATTGACAAGTAAAATATTTGATTATGTTTAGAATTATGTTTAACCTTACTGGTTGCTGGTTGTTTTGACTGCCTTTATAAGGGATATTTCCTATAGTGATGTCCCAACATTTGACTAACTGTGGTTCCAGCCAAGTTGGCATAAAGTTAGCCAGATTCCAACAGACACTCTGCTTAGATTCTGAATCATCAGGTGCTGAAAGCAGTTGGTGCCTGAAGGTACTGGTTATTTAGTAGCTGTGTTTGGGGAATCTGGGATCCCCAGGAATGCAAACTACAGATTTCTTTTTTTTTTTTTAAGATTTTATTTATTTGAGAGAGAGAGATGAGGGATAGAGAGCACGAGAGGGAAGAGGGTCAGAGGGAGAAGCCGACTCCCCGCTGAGCAGGAAGCCCGATGCGGGACTCGACCCCAGGACTCCAGGATCATGACCCGAGCCGAAGGCAGTCGCTTAACCAACTGAGCCACCCAGGCACCCTACAGATTTGTTTCTTAATCAGCTTTTGCTAAAAATAAATGCATATGAGTATAAATCAAAGCTAAGCAAATATAACAGGCACATATAAAGTTTCCTCGCAGATGAATACAGTTCTAATAAAACAATCGCAATTCTCAAATATTGTTTTCTAGTTCGTATCAGACAGCAATTCTATTAGGCACTGCCCCTTGGCTGTGCAATGCACATTATAATACCTCTCTTATTACATGCCCCTGATGTAATTTATGATGTCCAATGTTTAAGTTAAAGTTTGCTTAACTAGCCTTGGAGCATCCTTTCCCTCAGCCAGTTTTCTCAGCCACTATCCCAGACAAAGCCATTCTTTTCCTCATTTCCCAGTTTTCTCCTCTATAGAAACTTCACACAGATGGGGATGACTATGTATATAAGACATCCATTTAAAAAGGATGACTTTGCTTCGTCATTTGAATTTTTAATTAACATTTTAAAATCCTATTTCTTATGATGTTTCCTCAAACTAATAATTTTGGATATCAATAAGAAAATGTACCCTAGAATTCTCTTTCCAAATAGAATAGATACCCAGCCACATTTAACTACAGAGCACTTCATATGTGGCTGAACTGACTTGAAAGGTTCTGTAAGTATAAAACACCACTCTATTTTAAATAGTGTAAAATACATAATTAATGAATCTTATATATGATGAAATGCTAAAATTTATATAGGGGTAAATGGATTCTTTTATTAAAATAAATTTTACCTATTTCCTTTTTGCAGTGTGGCTCCTAGGCACTTTCAACTTCATATACTTATATTTGTAGCTCTTGTTATATTTCAGTTGGGTAGCAAGAGATAGTTAGATAGTTCTCCAGAGAGAGAACCCAGCTAGAGTATTCTCAGGACTGTGGTTACGCATTGTACGAGAGTGGCATTTAAGGGAATTTCATTGTCTCATTTAACACTAAATCATTAAAAATTTTGCCGCATATGTAAATGAATTTGAGCAAACAATCCTACCATTGAAAAAGTCATGGGACATGAACAAATTTATATAATTTTCATTTACATCTCCCTTAATTGAACTAACACACAATATATGAATAATATCACTGGAAACAATTTACTCTTCTCATTATGAGCTCAAGTTTATTTAGCATTAAAAAAAGAAAAAAAGGTTAGGAATATGAAGTGTGATTATTTACAAAAACTGTAACAAGTCATTCTCTAATTCGTAGGGACAAAATGAAAGTCATGAAATGAAGATCTAGGGGTAGTAAAACTTACATCTTTTGTGATTTCAGTCTTCCAGCAATTTTTGCTTGTTTGCAGTAAACGACTTTGTCATTTGCTTAGCAGAATGATGCACATTTTGATCACAAAGAAATATGCTGCAGGCATAGTTCTGCAGACCTCTTACCTAAACTACACAAAGCTAAGAACACCACCTAAATGGGATGGCTCCCTCAACTACCTCTGGTTGCAATAAATAACTAATACTTAACTGTTTTCACTGGGAAGAAAAAAAAATAACTCAAATTCCAGAACTCTATCCTGCCTGTGCTATACATATCAATATAGCAATTTATAATATTAAGGGAGTTTCCATTTTGCCTCTCACAGTGAATGATCCTTGGGACGACTGATCTCCTCTCAAAGTAACAGAACTCATTTAAAAGCTTTTCACCAACAATTTTCTCCCTCAGATCCATTTGAGTTTGCTAAGGAATCTCCCATAGAGGCTTGCCACAGAGCAGTCACTTCTCATCTGTTCCAGGCATAAAACCCCTGTGGGTTGAAGGTCCTATTTATATTCCTTAATCTACAAGGAGCCTTGGGGTGGGAGGAGGGCTTTCAATTTGTTGGAGATGGAAAGGAATTTTGAAATAGAAAGCAGTCCCTGAACTTGGCATCCTTATATTTTAACAGGGATGAGGGAAAAAATGATAACTGTATATTTAATTTAGGTGCCTCATGGAATTCCCTCCTGTATTTTTCACGATTCACCAAAGTCTAATTGATTCAAATTAATATAAATAAATTGATGTTGCTCAGATCATTTCAGGTTTGACATTCTATGAATGTATAGAGGTATAAAGTTCTTAATGACAAGAACATGGTAAGGATCCAACAAATAATTGGTGAATTAAATGCGATTGAGGAAGAGAGAGAGAAAAAAGTAACAAATTTAAGTAAGGCCACTACATTAAGGACTTAAAATACGACTGCTACCCCCTGGAGTTGGGGCGGCAGCAGCCCTGCGTGTTGGCCAACAGTTCCAGTTTCAGACGAGCCCAGAAAGAAAGGTGACAAATTGCACCATATTAACAATACAATTAATAATGCATTTCTGGCTTCTATTTCCACATATGATTGTGATATCTCAGCATTCTTGGACTCACTTCTTAGTCATCTGAAATTTCCTTGGGTATCTGATATATCCCCCCGTCTTCTACCCCGATCCTCCTGATGTTGTCTCCCCATCAAGCTCCTGCTGCCAAAAGCAGCTCGCCGATGCCTCTCAGTAACCATTGCTACCTGGACACCTGGAAAGGAGCTAGGACCATTCTTCTTTTGGATCACAGATGAAGGTTTATATCTCAGGAGAGGTCTCAACCAGTCTTTGCTTTCAGGAGCCACTGATTCCCTCCATCCTTGATAAACCAAAGTTACAAGATGTCCAATCAACATGGTATCTTGTGTCACAGAGGAGAAGGTCCTACTCTATGTTTATTAACCTGTTTGACAGAGATCCAGAAATGTAGGTTTTGAGCCCCATGTCTCATACTATCTATAGGGAAAACACTTCTTTCACTCTGTTCAAATAGTTTCTAATTCCTTGATCTCTAGTACATGTGTCCTGTGTCAGAGCAATAAATAGGAGTCACAGATATTTAGCTGCTTGAGCAGTTCACTCACTGGCCTCACCCCACTCCCTTTTATGGAAGGCTCTATCAAACTCAGATTCAGTTGCTTAATCAAGCTACAAAAGAACTCGCCTCAGGGATCAGTCTTTTCCAGGACACATCCCAGTTTTTCATGTAAAATAGACTCCTAGTCGAATATTCCCACCAACTGCCCAGATACTTCTGAATCCCATGAAAGGAGTCAAAGATTTTATACATGAACTGTATGAATCAGAAAAATTGCCAAGGGAAGAGTCAAGTTCTGGTGCTGGTTTGAAGTTTCTCTGAAACTCTGGGTAAGTCACTTAAGTCCTCCGAATTTCCATTACTTCGTTGGCACATCAGTGAATTAAAGTAGATGTCCTACAAAGTAATGGCCATCCCCCAAATTATATCAATTGAGGTCAGATTGTGAAGAGGTACAATATCTCTAAAACATCATGTTTGGCTTTTGGCATACTTCTCCAACTAGTCCTGGCCCTAGACAGCCCTTTTCCAGATCTTTCTGTGAATAATGAGTTGCAAATCTCATTGGTCAGAGAATGAGGCATTTATTGGGCTTCAACAGTGCCTTACTAAACAAGCAATCATCCATAATTCACTCCCTCCTTGTCCTTACATTTCCTTTTCAACTCTATTCGGTGGTATCTATGTCAATGGATACCTTTTTGGCTCACTCATACACTGTCTCCTCTGCATGCATGCTTGTGTGTACAAGTAACAAGACACATATTAAAGGGAAAATAGAAATTTGTCAAGTCTTGAGTCTAGGTCAGTTGTGCCAACTCTTTCTTTGTCCAGATATATATACTGCAGCATGAGATATTCATGTGACTATTGCTGAGGTGATGATACAATGATATCCAAATGTATAGCTTCTGAAGAACTCCATGGGGAGAATTCATGGTTGGTAGGAGAGGATTTGGGTTTACTAACTGTCAGACCAAAATATTCTGGAAAAACAACAAAATCTCACCTTTACCTCTAATGATTTGCATTTGGCATTTTACATAAAGTATGTTAACCCGAGTCGGGAGTATGTTCATAAAACATTCTTTATCTCTCATTTATCAACAATATAATTCATCTATGAATACATACAATCACAAGAGAAAAGTTCCAGAACCCCAAGAGGAGAAGATTCAACCCATTTACACATTATTAATACACTACTTAAATAAGTAGTGCCCTATTTCTCATTTTAAATATCACCAGGGGACATTTTAATGGTTTTAGATATTTTTAAAATGTATTTTAGTTCTTTCTTTTCTATAGAATTCAAGCAGCACATACATTTTTTTTGAAAAACTGACTCATTTAAGTCATAAAGAACAGAAAAGGATGGCCTATTTTCAAGAAAATGTTTGAAAGCTTCCTTTAATAATTTGGACACTGTTCGGCAAAACATTAAATCATAAAGCTAGTGGTGGGCTTTATCTCTTAATCCCACTCCAAATTTTGGTAGACCTCAAAGAGCAACTATATAAACTATATACTATAAACTTGTCACCCATCTTAAATTAAATAGACCCATTAGTTTTCTTTTAAGGGAATCATCTGCTTTATATTCATTCAGTCAGCAAATAAATATGAAGCTCTTCCACTGTATTTTCCCAGTGCAGCATCAACATGTCTTTGTGGAGCACTGCTCAACAACAGAGGAGACCATTTACATTCACAGTCACTGTAGATTTGTATGTATTATAACAATTTTCTGGCAGGTGACAGAAAAGCATCATTTTTAAAGAATAGCTGTTGCTGAATTGTACAAATGTACCACTCTCTTAGACAATCAATTCATATATTTTCTCTCTCTTCAATTCACAATAGCTCCTTCCTCTTCTTTACTTTCACCAGATGGCATTGCTTCACAGAGAAAATAGAAGCCATCTGAAAAGTGCTATCTCATTATCCCAGCACCCAATCTATGCACCTGTTTCGATGTGCTCTGCCTTCCCTGTTACTGAGAATCAACTATCATGCTCTCCTCTCTGAAAATGTCCCTCCTTTTTAGACCTAAATCCTAACCTTTTCACCTCATCGAATGCAAACCTCTGGCAATTATATCTCTCTTTCTTACATCAACTTTCCTGGCTTAGTAATCTAGTAGATTATTTTCCTCAACATACAGCATGATAAAATACATTTTATTAAAAAAGGGTTGACCCAACATCTGCCTTCACTCATAGCTACTGTCTCTTATTATTCTTCTTTACACCAAAATTGCTTGAAAACACTGCTTCTAATTCATGTCCATCCCCCCCCCCCCAACCCCACTCCTCTTTGGTTCTACTTCATTCAACCTTATACCTTCCCTACTCAGTGGAAACTACTCGTCAGGAAACAATGACCTCTACAATACTATACCCAATAGTCCAATCTTCAAACTCTTACCTGACTCAGCAGCTGCATTAATAATCACTCCCTCCTTGAACCATTTTCTTTACTTGGACTCCGGAACAAGATTTTCTTAGCCAGTGGCAAGGCTTAAAAGGCATCTCTCTGCTAAGGAATGTGATCTTAACTGGCTATTTGGCATTTCTACTTGGATGTCTAATAGGTATTGAAAGCTTAATATGTTATGATGGTTGATATTATGTATTAACTTGTTACATGTTAACTCCAATCAATTGAAGAAGGTTTTAAGAGGAAAGACTGAGGATCTCCTTTAAAAAGGAAGGAATTCTGCCTCTAGACTCAGGATTGAAACATCTACACTTCCCAGATTTTCCAGCCCACTAGCCTGCCCTAAAAAATTTGGATTTGTTAGTCCTACAATCCCTTGTGCCAATTCCTTAAAATCTGTCAGTCTGTCTGTCTGTTTACCTACCTACCTACCTACCTATCATCTCCTATTGATTCTGATTCTCTGGAGAACCCTACCACATATGTGAAATAAAAAAGTTCCTGACCTTTCCCTCATACTTGCTCCTCTGATGTTTCCATATCTTGGCAAATAATGTACGTTTTCTTTTCAGCTGTTCAAACCAAAATAACAACAACAACAACAACAACGCCACTCTTGAGTCAGTTGTTTCTTTTGCATCTAACCCCATTAGGGAATCTTATAAACTCTACTTTCAAAATGAGTCAGACTCCCACTCCTTCTCTTTACAATACTAACCTTCATCTGGACTACTGAAGTTGCTTTCTCATATGAACCCTAACTTTATAAAATATATCTAGCTGAACCTCAAAGCCAACAGCACACATATTGTGTGGAACAACTGAAACATTTACACTGAGACAAAATGCCCAATTACTATTCTGGAGGACTGGCTAACACAATTGGACTAGAAAAAAAAGAGAGAAAAATGAAATTAATGGTATAAAAATACACTGGTGACATGACTGAACAGTTGAAAAATGCAGATGATTCCAATGAAAATTTAACAAGCTACAAGAAACACCAAGCACAGCATAGAAGAAAGAGTGAGGCATAATGAATTTAGAGACATTATGAAGTTGAAGAGATTAGCATCCAGAATCAAACAGTGACACACGTTAGCTGTGATGGTGGACAACCATGACCTCCTTTTCCCTCCATTTCCTTACCTATAAAATGGAGTTATAGAGAAAACTGTGTCATGGAGTTCTTATAAGGATCAAAAGAATTAATATATGTCAAGCTTTGGGAATATTGCTCTAATATAGAAGAGTTTGCTCTAATAACTACATTGTTATAATATTATTACTATTGACATAAACTGTTGCCAAAATTTATATAATATAAGCCCTTTTCCAAACTGCAAATTGTTTCCCAATCCCCTCTAAATTATACTTCTCTCAGAAAGGCAGAGTAATCATATTCCTTAGAAAGAAGTTGACAGCACTATCTAAGAGTCAGAGAGGTGATATTTTTACATAATTTTGGGAGTCTGTATCCACCGAACTTACCTTTTTCTAGTGGCCCTTGGCAACTTATAGTATACGGTACCAAGAAATTAATGTTGAAAGACTTGCATCTATGTTGAAGGGCTCTATTTGCACCAAGGAGCACTTAATTCAAACATATGCATCTGTGTCCAAAATCCATTCTTCATAGAAAAGGCTAATACAAGATTACATCAGTCTTATACAGCAAGTATGAGTGGAAATGACAGAATGTGGTTCCTTATGTATGAGTTACAGAACAAGCCTCTGAAATGTTATAAAATAAGACCTATAGGATGTCACCAGGCAGCAATAACATAGCAAACAACACACCCTCTTCGGGTAGAGTCCCTTCACTTGATCAGTCCTTCCCACATCTAAATTCTATAAACCTTCTCATAGATTTCAATCTCCTTGTATAAACTGCTACTCATGAAACTGGAACACAGCCTTATAATTGCCCATTTATTGGTCTGACTCCCGCAAAAGCCTTTAAGCCTTCAGTGGGCAGAAATGGTGTCTTATGTTTATCTCTTATAAGACCAGAACTAATGAAATGCTTCCCATGTCGAAGGCACACATTAAATTGTGACTCAATTAACTGATTAATGGTATTTTGAGTATAAAAATGTCTAAGAAATATTTTCTAAGCCTCTGTCCTCCATTATAAGCCTAAAGTTAGTAGTTAAGTGCTTGATAACAAGGAAGGGCAAGGACAAAAAAATGATAAAGAGTAGTATGGTCAGGATCTCCAAAATGTACTATCAATTTTCCATGCACTTGTTTTGGCTAGATTCAGCTATGGTCTCGAGGTTGCTTATCCACCTACATTAGCTACCTATTGAGAAAGCTGATTTGTTTTCTATTTGAAATAAGCGTGAAACCAATATTGGCAAATTATGAGCACGTAGGGAAGAAGACCCTAATTAACCCTTTTCCAAAATCTCAAAAGTTCACTCCACTGCGCACCAGGGAACTAGGAAGTGTGGTCTGACTTTTGCATTCTATCAACACTGTACTCTCCTGTTACTTCCCTCTGTGACTTGGCAAAGAAAAATGTCTGTTCAACAGCCACTGGAGTGGCCATTCCATGGCAACATACTGTGTGGTATAACCTAGTTGCAAGCATCAAAATATAATTTCAATTTTGGAAGGATATCTTGTAGTCTAATTAGCTTGGTAATCTCAGAAAATAGAATAAACACAAATGACTTCCAGTTTACTGTTTCATTTTCAGATCTGGGTAATGATTCCTTTTGAAGCTATACAAAAAAATTGCAACAATTCTAGAATTAGAATACTACTATAGTAAAATCTCGTTGTAAATATCCTAAAATATTTTGGTCATTAAAATCAGTATGAATGCATAAATATTTACATAAACATATCAGGTATACAAATAGACCTATCTACACAATCTGGTTTATTTCTCACTGACATCAGGTCAGGAACCCTACTTCACATATACAAACTCCATTTATGGCACATGCATATATATCAAGCAAATGGCAAGTACAAAGACAAGCAGGACCCCATTTTATGCATTAGCACAAAATTAAGTGAAGGTCATATATTTGAGAATTACAGTCAATGGAACTCTTGCTAAAGAAAGGTGTGATTAAGTTTCTGGCCCTGTGCACTTGGCAGGCTTTCATCTACCCAGCTTTTGGCATTGAGCCCTTAATGGACCTTTTAATTAATACAGACTGTGTTACTTCCTACTTCCATTTTAAACCGAGATCATATAACAAGGATGGACTTTAGAGGTTAACCCTTTAGAAACAACTGTTGATGGAATATTATTGTACATAGGCACAGATGTCAAAGGTAGTTACAGAAGCAGCTGTTGCTGTAAAGGTATGGTCTATGATGTGGCCATGGAATTTTCCAACAGAGCTAGGTCTTGAACTGACCATATAGGCAGGCATCAAAACCAAATAATCATAAACAATGAAACTGGCCAAAGTACAGCGAAACAGTTGCTGAGGCAGAATAATAATAAACAGAAAGAAAATGTAAGACCAGCTAAAAAGAGAAGAAAGCAAGAGGAGAAATGTGAGCAGAATTAAACACCTCTCTTCCTAGACAAATAGCGAGTAAGGCTAGATCAACAACCAAATCACAGATCACTGGCACCAGTGAGAGCTCAAGAACAGAAAAGAGCACAAGAAATGCGAAAATCTGAGATCCTGATGGAAGCCTTCTGATGACACGGGAAGGTTTAAAAGTTGATCTTGGCAATAGCACATGAGGGAGATCTGTGCTCATCCTAAGGAATGGCTTATCAGTGGGAATCTGGATATTTTGAGTCAATAGCTGTGTTTTCTTTCCAATGTGCTTCCTGAACACAGTGTGCTCTGTTAATGTTGACTTGGGAAATAGTGGCTCTACAGTTTGGCCTCCGATACATGCTTTGTTCAAGGGCTTCTAGGAGCTCAGCACTCTTCTTTAAGTCTCTTTCTCCCCTCTGCCTCTTTCTCTCCCTCTCTTTTGACTTTGCATAAGACATTAAATGTTCAGAAAGACAAGGCTACTTTTATATTAATCTCTTTGGCAAATCCTTGCAGAATGCCAAGCACAAATTCATATATATATTAGTAAGTGTTATTTGATGTTAAATATATATTAGTTTCAAAACTGGCTTTAACAATGTATACTGTGGAAATAAAAGCTTCTCTGAAGACAAATGATGTACATCTCTGGTATGTGTTACCGAATGTACTCAGTAATCTTTTAAATGACATTAACTGATCTCCTACTGTATGTCAGGAATAATATTAAGTGTTGGGATAAAAGATCAATGAGAATGTACTTCCTCTAGAATGTGGCAGAACCAGCATCCAACAAAATAGGAAGACAGAGATCTAGACTCTACTCTGTCATGCACTTTTTATATAATCTTGGCAAGTCACTTTATTTAACTGGGACTACATTTACTCATCTTTACAACAATAGTTACATTACATTATTTTTGAAGTCTAGGTTTGAAATAAGATTTTGAAATCATTCCACATAGTTAGAGTTTGGGGCATGGTAATTATATATATTTTATTACTCATTCAGGTAGCATTTGGCACAAACATGGCATAAACCTACTTCATACTAATGGGAGAAAGAAGCTTAAGGCTCTTCCTCAGAAAAATGTGTATCCCTAACACTTGGCCCACTGATTCAGAACTATGTATCAAATCCCTTCGGCTCTAGCCAGAACGTCAAAGACATCTGTTATAACAGAAAAATCTAAGTGGAAAAAAAAGTCATTGGGAGATATAGAATTACTTCCCCAGACAAAGCCAAATGGTTAAAATAGCCAATTGGAGAATCAGACTTCATGACTAATGTGCTGAAACTCCCCCCACCCCCGTCCATAACTGCCCCTGTGCTGGAACACAGGGTAGAAATCTCTGGCTTGTTCCCAGAAAAAAAAAAAAAAAAAAAAAAAAAAGGCTCTTTACAGTGGCTTGAATATGAGATCTGAAAAACTGTGTTTTGGCTTCCCAATCAGTATTTCATTCATAAAGCAACAGATGTGGTAGTTTTTGCAGTGTCATGATGATAAACAAAAGAAAATCTAGTTAAATTAACCAGTGATTTTCCCCCCCAAATTTTAGATACATTTATATGTAATTTGGATATGTTGTTCTGATCATGAAAATAACATTTTCCTATTGCAGACTATCTAAAAAATAGAAAAAAACAGAAAGAAAGAAATTGAATTTACACAAACCTTACTGCACAGAGAAAACTGACTCTAGTATTCCACTGTTGGGTTGGGGGGGGGTGGTCTGCCACTATCTTCTGCTTTTTGACCTTCTCTTCACTCTGCTATATGAGTTTTACTGACTCGGGGTCTCTGTTTACTTTCTCCTGTGTCTCTCTTTGCATCTGTTTTCTATATGCTTTACATTTGGACACCATAAGAGAGGACAGCCAAATAACTTTGATTACGATTCAGCAGAGTAACCTCGTAGGGCAAAACTTGAGGACCAGGCAATTTGTCATCTCCTGGCCAGGCTACCAAAAACAGCCTCTTCCTTTAATGCCCTTTTCTGGTTCAATTAGCTGTGTTCCAAATGGGAGGACCTCATGGCACAATGCTGGATGGCTCAGATGCAGGGAACCCACTGGAAAATGGGATGTGGTCATGCACACACAGTGAGACATCTCAGGAAAAAGAAAAATAAATTACATGGGGCAGACCACTTGATGGCATTGGTATTTCAAGGACAATTACTTTCAGTATTCATATAAAGAAAGAAACCAATAGTCATGAATATTCCATTGTTCCCTGGCACAACAGCAACCCTCTGCTGAGACCCCTTAATAACAGTGGAAGCACAAACTATTTTATCGAAATTGAGCAGTCATATACCAGAATTAGAAAATTCATCATCCCTCCCAAGGAAAATTAAAGGCCTTATTTCTCCCAAATAACTTGTGTGTTAAAAAAAAAAAAAAAAAAAAAGAGGAAAACCTTCTCAATATATTAAATGATAAGGATAAACAATCCCAAGTTTGACATGTCATTTAATAGGTCAGAATAGCTTAGTCCTATGCCAGGGAAAACCCCTACTACTGTAAGCCACCCAGAGTCATTATAAAGGAAACAAAGATCATGCTATGCAACTGTATGCTAACCCTAGACCAATAACACTGCAAGTGAAAATGCTGTTCAAGGCTCTTTGGGAAGAATTCAGAACAAATTTAAATTTCAATGACTCTACAAATACACACCTGTCTTTACAAAATAGTTTCTTTCTGTTCTTCAAAACCTGCCCTTTTTAGTCAAATTGTCTAAAGATGATCTATTCTCTGGAATCTGGAATGTATATTTTAACTAATGGGTGGTGTAAAGTTACATAAATATTACAGCATGATTCTTTTTAATTTTTTCCCATATAATAATAAACTCTTTCTAGCTAGTCCTTTGATCAATGCAGGCAGCAGCCGTCTATCAACTGTCAGTTACAAGTGAACAGAGTCAACAGGAACTCTCCTGTCCACCACAAACCATTCAGTCCCTGACAACTTCTTTTTTCCACAAATTCAGACCTGCTATTGCACCCATCTGATGAACTGTTCATTTTAGTTATTGTATTTTTCAAATATACAGTTTTGTTATTTTAAAAATGTAATTTCTATTTCTCTATTGACATTTCCCATTTGTTGAGTCATTGTCATTATATTTAATGTTTTGAACACATTTTCCTTTAATTCTTTAAAAATATTTATAATAGCCATTTTGAATTTTTTTTTCCTTTTAATTTTTACACTTGGTCCCATGTAGACAGTTTTTATTGACTCAAAACTCTTTTCAGTATTGGTCATACTTTCGTATTTCTTTAAACGTCTCATCATTTGTGAGTGAAAATTTCACATTTAGATAACATATCATACCAACTCTCGAATATGTTGTATATTTCTGTGGTTTTCTTTCTTTCTTTCTTTTTCTCTCTCTTCTTTCTCCCTCCCTCCCTTCCTTTCTCCCTTTCTTTCTTATTAGCTTTCTTGAATTTACTGTAGAATCTGTCTCCCCATGATACAAAGCCTGTGATTCTCTGCTTAGTTTTCTTATTTTTATTATCATTCTACTTTTCTAGAAATTTCAATTGTGCTTTTATAGTTTAGTCGTCATCTGATTATTTGGACAAAGATTATGCTCAAAACCTTGTTCCTAAAAGGTGCCTACATTCTTCACTTTGATTAGTGAGTGGTTTGGAAAGCTCAGTTAAAATTGCAGCTAGTTTTTGAGCCTTCCTTAGCATTTATATTTCCCAAGCCCTCTGAAGTCTCCCTGACAGATGTGTAGGCTTTTCCATCAACCAGTGATATGTGGACATCTTATCTCAGACCTTCTATAGCTCTCTAATTTATTCTTGGATCTCTTGGTTAACTTCTTGGCTGATCCACTGTTCAGGTCAACCAGGGCAACAAACTTGGATAAACAAAACTGTGAGGATTTTTTTTTTTTGTCCATTTGTGCCCATCTAGGTTCCCACCCTTAGTTGCCGAAGTCATAGATTTTCACTTACTGTTCCAAACTGAGTCAGTTTCCTATAGCCTCAAAGCTGTTGGTTTTCAATGCTAACTGTTCTGACAACTGGTTTTTGCTGACCATACTATGGTAGGGAATAAAGGTGGAAGTCACATAGGCAAACAGGCCTTCTAACCTACAGCTCTTGCATTTATTACAAGAATCAATTCTTATCAACCTGTCATCTGCTTTCAGTTGAAAATGTTTTAACATTTATTTTTCTCAAAATTATGCTTGTGTTTTGGGAAGAATTTGACATCTTCATGTTGCCATCCATCCTCCCAGTATATCTCCTTTGTGCCTTTGTATGTGTTATTAAATCACTGGGTGCCAGTTTCTTTATCTGCAACATGGTTAAATACATGAAGTACTTTTCTTGGTGTCAGTCACAGTGTCAGTACTCAGTAAGTTGTAATTATCAGCGATAATGGTACTGGTAGTAATAGTAGTAATACTGAGGCAAGGGGTGGTGTCAACAAAAGGTCATGGACACTGACTCAGGATAGAGAGTTAAAATACTTCTCTAAGCAACAACACAAATCTAAACATAAGTGCTAAAGGAATGGAAAGCTGCCACTCTTAAGAGTCATGCTCTCTAAGTAATGGCAGCTGTGTAGGGAGGTTACACTGGGTTACTGAGGTAGGCTTGTCTTTGATGGGGTATATCCCAAAATATGATCTATGTAGAGAACCACTTCTAATTCAGATGACACAGGAAACAGAACTTTTTTTGAATAGCCCTTTTCCTTTGAACATAATTGGTTGAAAACTCAAGGCTAAGTTTTAAGATCTTCATTCTGCAACCAAATGACTGAGCTCGGAGTCCAATACCCACAGTCAGAAATCACAGAAGGTTTCCACTGCAGTGTTCCTTTAAATCTCAAAATAGAAAGGCAGCTATGTACAAGGTAGAGAATATGTTCTAGGAAATCACAGCCTATTGAACAGTTTTAATGATGCAACAAAGCATTTTATCACATATTCACAAAGAAAATAACTATTTGCATTCAACAACCCTATGTGAAAAACATTGTTATTTATGCTATATATATATATATATATGTCTTAAATAAGAACAATAATTACAAAAACCCATAAAAGAGATTCATTTCAAGCAATTTTGTTAAATACATATTTATCGGATGAATGAGCTCCTCTAAGGCACTCTCAGTGTGTTAAGGACATGTCATGAATTTTTTAACTACTTAATAATGCATTTGCTTCAGGGGCGACTCAGTTCAATAAATCATGTAAGTTGCAATAAATTTTATCACATATTCATATGGAAAGAGATATTCTAGTTTCTTAAGTAGCACTTTCCTAACTATTAGTAAGCAGCTTAATATAACCAAGGGGAAAAGAATAAGAAAAAAATTCATATATAATGAAAATACACAAAGAAATGCATTCAAAGTCACCTCTAAACCAGGTCAAGTTCAAAAAGGAATTCTTAAATTATATGCAACTGTTTGTGTGATGAGCATCTTTATGAAGAAAGTATCCATCAATTTCATCACTTAATCAAATTACAAAATGGTCAAGAACATTTACTCTGACGTTTGTTGCCGGATCAACTTCCACACTTAGAACCCAGCAATTTGCCGAGGGGGCAAATGTGCGTTTGGCCAGAGGTATCTGCACAGGAGCAAGGACCACTGTTTAAGAATACAAACAAACAGGGGCGCCTGGGTGGCTCAGTCATTAAGCATCTGCCTTTGGCTCAGGTCATGATCCCAGGGTCCTGGGATGAGCACCGCATTGGGCTCACTGCTCTGCGGGAAGCCTGCTTCTCCCTCTCCCACTCCCCCTGCTTGTGTTCCCTCTCTCGCTGTGTCTCTGTCCAATAAATAAATAAAAAATCTTAAAAAAAAAAAAAGAATACAAACAAACATATGAGGGAAACACTTATGGGAAAAGTCTCCCAACCCTTACAAACAAGGACCCCGAAAATATTAGCTCAAAGGAGGCACACAGGTAATTTGAATAATAAAAAGTTCTGGCCAGAAACACAGGAAGAATATTCTGGGCCAAAACTGGTTAGAAACTAAAGAGGAAGCTGACCATAAGTAACAAATAAAACATCATCTCCCTTTTTGATCAGTGAAGCATGTTGTGCTACAACTTG
Source organism: Eumetopias jubatus (assembly GCF_037043125.1). NCBI lineage: Eukaryota > Metazoa > Chordata > Mammalia > Carnivora > Otariidae > Eumetopias > Eumetopias jubatus. The sequence continues at coordinate 98,207,024 of NW_028274809.1, read as the reverse complement.
TATTCAGTAAGACTACTTGTATGTAGTTTTCACAATTAGGCGTGGATACCCACTTCCAAAACTATGTTTTATAATTCATATAGGTTTAACCCAATTATAAAAAATTGATGAATATCAGAAAGTTTGGAATGTAACTCTAGTCTCTTATAATTATATGACTATGTTACACTATCCCCCCCTTTTTTTGATGATGTAAAAAATGCAGAATATATTATCAATAAATGAGGCCTGAGTTGAAATAAAATGTGAAAAGTAGAGGGTAAGATATAAGTAAAGATAAAATTGCCTGTTTCTAACTTATTCTTTCAAAATGAGCTTATTGAAAAAAATAATGTCCTTAACTTATTCAAAGCTGTTTTAAGGTTACATAACTCAGTAAGAACACTCAAAACATGACCATCTTATATTTTTCTTTTACTCCCTAATTGTATAGACAGATCAGGTTCTGTTCAAATAATCCTTAAGTGATCACGTCACTGAGACAAGAGTGAATTTCATCTAAAATATCTAAGTATTTCTGTCAATTATTCATGTCATTTTTTTCTGGAGTAAATACACATTTTAAAACTAGAAAATGATTAATCCATTTAAAAGTAGATGGAACACTTCCATTTATAATGTTAATCTCATATATTTTTATTGTTTATTCAACATGATGGGGATATCTTCCCTCAAGTAAAGTTGTAAGAGTTTCTCACATTACAAATTCACTTGTGAGTCTTGGCAGTTTCCTTGGTTCATTTTCCTTTTAATGATAAGGGAGGACAATGACTGCAGTTGATTGTGCAATGAGGATGGGGGAAAAAACTGATATGGCTCTGACTTCTATGGGTGATTGACTGCAACAACCAAAGCTAATGACTATGGAACAGCAACCTTTAATTGCTTTTTAAACTTTAGGACATATGTCAGAACAATAAAATACTAACACGGTGGGAGCTACTGACATTGTATGCTGTGTCTCTCTAAGTGACTTACTTTGCAACAAGAAAGAATACACAGACAATGACTACTGAAAGCCCTTTACTCACTTTGACATTTTGTGTATTATTTCAATCTGAAGGAGCTACAACACAGGATTTCCATTTCAAGAAATCACATGGGGGGTGGTGCCTGGGTGGCTCAGTCAGTTGGGTGTCCGACTCTTGGTTTCGGCTGAGGTCATGATCTCGGATCCCCATGTCAGTCTCTGTGCTCAGTGGGGAGTCCGCTTGTCCCTCTCCCTCCTCCATTTGTGTGTTCTCTCTCTCAAATAAATCAATCTTTAAAAAACATCACATGGGGAACTGGGTTGTTATTGGCTACTTAGTTCAGGTATCAATTTGTTTCTAACCCTTATTCCACAAATCTTCTAAAAACAAACCTTGATAATTAATGGAGATCAATATGAATCTTTCACCTAATACTATGGCATAGTTCAAAATTGCCTATGACTTTCAAGATTATCATAAAAGAGCACAGATTCTTGTATAACATTTATCTAAGAGAAATAGTTCTCTATCAGGCCAGCCCATCTTCTTGAGAGGACACACGAGGAAATGCAAGATATGATGAGTACATCTAGATAACCATCCATCCACATCAGTAAAAACAAGCCTGACAATCCAGGAGGTATATACACTATATGGCAGTGCACTAAGGTAACCCTCCTGGCTACAGTGCTATCTAAAACATTTAACAGCCCACTCAAGCCTGGAGAGGGTTACAAAGTAATAAGGTGAATGAAAGTTAGCCCTGGGAATTCACAAAGCCATTAAGGTAACACTGAAAAGAAATATGATACTGATCAGCAACTTAATCAAACAGCATTATTTGAGAATATGATATGTACAGGACACCCTGTTGAACACTACAAAGATATTAAATGTCATTCCCATATTCATAACTACAATCTAGATGGGGATCCAATAGAAAGATATGTGACAATTAGAATCTGATGTAGAAAAACTTAAGTGGAAAATTGTATATCAGTGACCTATAAATTGTATTTACAGCAAAGATTTTTATCTATAAAATTATTCCTGAAGATTCTGAAGTGTGTTATTAATTCAGTACTAGGTAGCTTTTACAGAAACGGATGCAAAAGGTGTAGACACTTAATTGGGTAAGGCATCTCATATGCAAGCATGAGCAAACTTTAATTAGTGGAGTAAGGCAAATAGGGGAAGGCCTAGAAAGAAAGTCAGGGTAATAAAGTGTCACTGAAACCTCTGGAGGTTGTCATAGAGCTGAACCGTGTCCCCACCAAATTTATACACCGAAGCTATAACCCCAGTATTTCAGAATGTGACTGTATATGGAACAAGAGACTTTAAAGAGGAAGTTAAAATGAAGCCATTAGAGTGTGGCTTAATCCAGTTTTCATCCAGAGGAGAAATTTGGACATACAAAAAAGTGACCCCAGGGAGCACATATATAGAAAGATGACCATGTAAAGAGGCAGCAAGAGGGTGACCATCTGCAAACCTAGGAGAGAGGCCTCAGAGGAGACCAAATCTGCCAGCACTTTGACCTTGGACTTCCAGTTCCAGAAATGTGAGAAAACAAATGTCTGTGGTTTAAGACACCCCATTTGTAGTACTTTACTATGGCAGCCCTAGAAAACCAATACAGAGGTGAAGAGTGTATTACGTGAAAACTCTTTGGAGAATTTGGGCATGTTTTTTTCTAAACTGTTAGACAGCAAACACTGGGAGAAAAGGATGAAGTCATTTATTTTTCCTCGGTCAAAATGATCTTGGTCTTTTTTCTTGATCTTTAACTCTCTTATGACACCCTCAACTCTTGATAACATTGATACCATTACTCTTAGCAAGTAAATCTAACACTGTTATTATATTTATAATCCACATATTCAAGAAAGATAAATATATTTTCAAAAACCGTCTGGATACAGAGGAGTAGATGGTCATTTGACCCGTAGAGTAATAAAATCTGTGCCTCCCTGAGGAAACGATAATGGGGTTACACTTAAAAATCTACTTTGTTTAGACCCCTAATTTATAATAGCCTGGAAATTTTGGGAAAATATTTGCTTGATATGAACTATTTTGATAGTTCTTTTACATCTTGACCTCTCGCAGAAAATTATATCATGCAAGGAGAAATGCTTTTTAAAAAAAGATTTTATTTAGTCACTTCATTAGTGTTATGGAAAGGTAACATTTAGCAGGGTTCTTATTTTCTTTCTTTGTTTTTCTTACTTTCATTGCTTTTTGTTTGTTTGGTGAGTTTGAACGACTCATAGCAGCCCATAAGAGTGTTTTATTTATTTAAGAAAGAATTTTAATACCTTCCACCTGCCCCAGAGTGCCTGCCTGCAAGTGCTAGGCTGCGTGTTTCCACAGTCCTTCCACTTCTATTTCCAGAGCACTGTGATGCTGAGGCAAGTCATTTCACTCCTCTGGGGATCTATATTCTTACTGAAGGTAAGTGCAAGCCATCCTTTGTCCTCTAACTCCAGAAGTTCTAAGACACCAAGAATCTAATTTTTTTCCAATTTTTAAGATGGAAATTTGATCATGTCACTTTTCACTTAAAACACTGGGTTGTCTCCTCATGGCTTCTAGAATCCATTCCAAAGTTCATTATATGTGTAATGAAACCTCAAGTCAGTCAATCTCTGGGTAATAGTCCAGCTACATCCCACTTCCCTCCATCAGTGCCCACACCCCACATAGAACAAATTTCATGTCTACATTCTATTAATTAGAGACTCCTTTCAGGTTCTAGAATAAACCACATTCTCTCATTGACGGACCCACATACATGCTATTTCATTGGCCCAAGTAATCTAATATATCACCTTCACCTACCTGGCCCAGCCAACTCCAATTCATGCTTCCTATCTCAGCTTAGATTTTGCTGCCTTTATAAACCATGCCAGACGGATCAGGTCTGGGAGGCTAATTTGCCTTTTTATTACATCCTTTAACTAAACCAGTCCAAAATAAGGTCAGCCTCCCATAAACTAGAGCAAGTAACAAATTCTAAAAGCTCTTTCTATTCTTCTTTGAAGATACACAAAGGCCCAGAAAGCCAGAAACCTGAAATTGATCATTAATGAAAGCAACATTATCCTTTTTCCACATGCCCCAATTTGCCCTGACATGGGATTTCTAGTGGCAATTGGAATTCAAAGATTATAAATGTTGTTTTCATTATACTGAAAACTCACTTAATGGATATGATTAATATAAAGAATTAAACTCTATAAAACAATGTATTTGTAGAATGTTAGCTTCATTACAGTTTAAATCATGACCAATGAAATTATATAAAAAACAAACTATATTAAATATAGTCTGATCTATACAGTGGCATGGCTCATCTAATAGACTGTCCTGAATTTAATACAGTCCTGAAAATATCCAATATGATTATACTTACTTGGGACAGCATTTTTTCACTACACCTTGTAATTACATATATATGTGTATGTGTATTTAATATTCTTGAGCTGTCAGTGCAGTATTTTTTCAATGAGAAAGCGTAGCTTTATATATGAGGTATAAAAATTGAAAATGGAAAACTAGAAATAACAAAATGTAGCTCAACAATTTAGATCCTTAAGACTGACACTTTTTTGACCTTTCTATTAACACAATATCAAAGTGACCACCTCTCCTTAAAAGAAATTAGTTATTGACAGCACAGCTTATAAAACAAAAGATCAGCAAAGATTAGGGCCTCAGTATGTTTTACCGACTCTACAGCTTTCCAGTAACTGTACATTTGAGAGGGAAGAAAGCAAAATAATCTACAATGACATTAAGCTCTCTGCCTGTGGACACATCCCAGTAAGCATGTTAAAGTCTCCCCTCCCGCCGCCATCATGTCTAAGTGAGAGTCTCCCAAAGAGCCTGAACAGCTGTGGAAGCTCTTTATGGGAGGTCTGAGCTTTGAAACAACCGATGAGAGTCTGAGGAGCCATTTTGAGCAACGGAAATGCTCACAGACTGTGTGGTAATGAGCGATCCAAATACTAAAGGTCCCCGAGGCTTTGGGTTTGTCACATATGCCCCTGTGGAGGAGGTGGAGGCAGCCATGAATGCAAGGACACACAAGGTGGATGGAAGAGTTGTGGAACCAAAGAGGACTGACTGTCTCAAGAGAAGATTCTCAAAGACCTACTGCCCATTTACCTGTGAGAAAGATTTTTGTTGGTGGCAATAAAGAAGACACAGAAGAACATCATCTGAGAGATTACTTTGAACCGTATGGGAAAATTGAAGTAAGTGAAAGCATGACTGACCGAGGCAGTGGCAAGAAGAGTTTGCTTTTATAACATATGATGACCATGACTACATAGATAAGATTGTCATTCAATAATATCATACTGTGGGGCGCCTGGGTGGCTCAGTTGGTTAAGGGACTGCCTTCGGCTCAGGTCATGATCCTGGAGTCCCTGGATCGAGTCCTGCATCGGGCTCCCTGCTCGGCAGAGAGTCTGCTTCTCCCTCTGACCCTCCCCCCTCCTCTCATGTGCTCTCTCTCTCTCTCTCTCTCTCATTCTGTCTCAAATAAATAAAATCTTAAAAAAAAAAAAAAAATCATACTGTGACTGGCCGCAACTGTGGAGTAAGGAAAAACCTACTAAGCAAGAGATGGCTAGTGCTTCATCCAGCCAGAGAGGTCGAAGTGGTTCTGGAAACCTTGGTGGTGGTCGTGGAGGTGGTTTTGGTGGGAATGACGACTTTGGTTATGGGTGGAAGTTCAGTAGACGAGGTGGCTTTGGCGGCAGTCGAGGCGGTGGTGGAGATGGGGCAGTGGGGATGGCTATGACGGATTTGGTCATGACGGAAACAATTTTGGAGGTGGCGGAAGCTCTAATGATTCTGGCAATTACAACAATCAATCTTCAAATTTTGGACCCCTGAAAGGAGGAAACTGTAGAGGTAGACGCTCTGGCCCCTATGATGGTGGAGGCCAATACTTTGCCAAACCATGAAACTGAGGTAGCTATGGCATTTCCAGCAACAGCAGTAGCTACAGCAGTGGGAGGTTTCCATGACTGCCAGGAAACAAAGCTTAGCAGGAGAGGAGAGCCAGAGAAGTAACAGGGAACATACGGGTTACAAGAGATTTGTGAACTCAGCCAAGCACAGTGGTAGCAGGGCCTAGCTGCTACAAAGAAGACATGTTTTGGACAATTCTCAACGTGTACGGGCAAAAACTTGAGGACGATATTTGTGACTAATTATATAACAGGTTATCTTAGTTTCTGTTCTGTAGAAAGTGTAAAGCATTCCAACAAAGGGTTTTAGTGTAGATTTTTTTGCAGACATGGTATTGATTGCTAAATGTAATAGTCTGATCATGATGCTGAATAAATGTCATTTTTAAAAAAATTAAAAAATAAAATGACATTAAAATGTGAGGCTTTGTGTTGATTTCCCATTTGGCATCACAAGATTAAATAAATTGAAGAAGCATTATTATATCAGCAAGTAGAGAATACGTTCACGGAACCATGGAAATTTGTGTCCAAAAGGGACCTCAAACACCATGAGGACCCACTTCTATTATTCATGTGCAAAGATGCGCACACAAATAGCTGACCTGTCCTGGATTATACAAGCATTTACTGGGAGAACTCACATTGTAGTAGCCTAGGTCAATGCCACTTCTGTTATGAAACTAAGATTCTCCTGACTGATAGATCATCTTATTACCTAGCTCTTCAGTTTACTAACAACTATTTACATAAAAAACGGAAATGAATAAGTGAACTGGCTTAACTGTAAAGATATTACAATTCCCTTATATATCACCCCTACAACTCACTTTATATTTTTCTCCCATTAATTTGGAGGAGAAAAGATATTTTTTAAAGATTTTATTTGTTTGTTTATTTATTGAAAGAGAGAGAGAGAGAGAGAGAGAGAGAGAATCCCAAGCAGACTCCATGCTGAGCCTGATGTGGGGCTCAATCTCATGACCCGAAGTTCATGACCTGAGCCAAAATCAAGAGTCGGAGTCTTAACTGACTAGGCTACCCAGTTGGCCCAGGTGGAGAAAAAAAAATTTTTAATATTTTCTTTCTGATCTCAATTTAACAAAATGAACATTGCACCAATTATTTACAGAAACAAATTTATAATTATGATAAAGGGTTATTATTTATATGTGCTAAAATTATATTCAGTGTATTACACACATTTCATTGCATCTTTAAGGTTTAGATATTTTTATCCCAGATACATAGATTTGGAAACTGTAGTTTAGAGAGGTTAGCTGATGAAGCTCACAGAGTTATTAGGATGAGGATCCAAGTCTCAGATGTAGACCTGTCAGACATCAAAACTGTTTGCTATTTCATATACCACTTCAAAATCTCTTCCTTCTGTTTGCCAGTATTTGTCCTGAATGTTCTTATGGCACTTTGCACGCTATATTAGCTGTCATGAGATAGAATGATCTCAAAACATGATCGTGCTCCATTCTCAGTGGCATTATGTAAGGTGTCTACATGGTCTGTGCCCAGCAACCAGGTCTTCATATTAACTGGATTCATTAGAAAACTTAGGTGTAAGCATGGAGAGTTCCATGTTGTTAATCATTATCCCACTGCTGTATAGCCATGCTTTGGAAGACTCTGGATTAGTAAATATTTTCTGAATATTGCATGCTAATCAAAAATAATGGCATTGTTAAGTCACATATTAGGTAAATGCTGATATCTACTCTGAGTTCCCAAACAATCTAATATCTGCATGTGCTGCCTAAAACTCACAGGCATCAACTCTCCTGAGCAACTCTCCTTTCCCCCCACTCATCTTTTCCTTCCAACACCATAAGCTTTTGTCTAAGAGACCTCATGAAACCAATACGAGGATCTCAAACAGTGACAGTCAGAAAGACAATGCAATATTTTTCTGTGCAGGTGATTTGTAAGGGAAAAGATAACTAGTTTAAGCTAATACTGACTATGAAGATCAATTCAAATGAATTATTTAATCTCTAATTCAAACTTCTTTCCTGAAATGAGGCAGTTAGATTCCAATTTTTACTGAAGTCTAGAGAGTTTTGGTATTTGGTTTCATGTGTTTCTATACACCTTAGACATACAGTAAAATTTTAGCATGCCAGTTATCACATAACATCTTTAGAAAGAAAAGTTATTTATGTCACTAAATAAATACAACCATTAAGGAGATTTTTTTTTTTTGAGACACTTCATTTCTTTCTCAACATTAAACTTAAGTGTTAAAGAAAACTGGCATACTGAATGAAAGATAGAAAAAAAAAAAAGATCATTTAAGCAATGGCCAGTACCCCTATTTACATCAAGCAGGGCATAAAGACAGAGCAATGACAAAAAAAAAAAAGCAAGATCATGTGATCGTTAATTCCCGTTGCAAAGGAACTTAGAGAGAGCCTGTTATTCCACGAAGATGCAGCTGTAGAACACATACAACTTATTATCAACAGAAATGTCATCTCTCCTTTAGCAGAAAACACCAGTTGGTTAACATAGAATTATTACTGACTAAAAATAGCCGTTGTGGGAATTATCTCAGCTTTGTTCCCTTGGATGATTATGCTTCAGCATGGTTGTTTGTGTGTAGTCAACAAGCATCTACGGGTACATAAACACAAACCATTTCAACTCAAGTGCTGCTTTTTGTTCATTCCACTTAAAACAAATAGTACTTCATTATCTCTAAGTTTTCAGTCTTTTCAGTAAGAACCAAAGGAGCAAAAATCATATAACAAAATAAGGACCTGAGTTTAGCAAAGAATTTTGCTGGATGTAGAAGTACTTTACCCACCACACACACACAAAAATGTTGATAATAATTCTGACATTCTCTTTACTGCCCCCATGGTGACTAAGGTGTACATTAGCGTCGATGTGAACAGAGCTTAGTTTCGGGTTAGATTAGAAGTCCTTTTATAACAAATGGGTTACACTAAATGAAATACTCATCAATTATAGAGAAGCCTCATTGAGTAAGTCTATGCGTGTTATGTTTTATGAAATGAAACATGTTTACCAATTGAGTTTTCACTCAGAGACCCTAAAAGAAACAGTTATATAGAATATTGCTTTGTTATGACTGGTGTTGTCAAGAATTTCCCTAGTCCTCACCCATGAAGTTGAGCTACCCTAGACCAGGAGTGCTGCTTTGTTAGCAGTGGGGGTTACAACTCATGGGTGCTTCTTCGACCAGGACTCTTCTTCTCCTCCCACCCAAAAACACTCTTCTGGAGATAACCACACTTGACTTTGTAACATTAGGTTCAGTAAGGTTATTATTTAGTTTAGATCAGTTACTTAATCATGACAAAGTTGTTGAATTCCAAATGTCAAGCACATGTGAGATGAAGTGGATAGAAAATCTGCACGATAAAAATAATGCCTTGCCAGAGTATTAGAGGGCAAGCAAAAATGAAAGTCATTACATAAATGATTAATCAATCGTAATTTTCAAAAGAGCCAAGAAGGTAGGTGGCTTGCCATAACTGAGCTATGGTAAACTCCGTGTAGTTGAATGTCATAGAATGAGTGCACGCACACGTGTGTGTGTGTGTGTGTGTGTGTGTGTGTGTGTGTGTGTGTGTGTTGTAATTGTTTTAAGAGAACCTAAATGCAAGCAGAGGGAATATTGCAGTTGGGTGTATTTTCTTCGCTGCGATAGCATTTTGGTGAAAAATGATTTCATTAAGTTGACAGGATTGTATTCATTACCAAGATAACTGGGAGTAGGTTTTTGTTTTTTAAGATTTTGTTTGTTTGTTTGTTTGTTTATTAGAGAGAGCATGCAAGTGGTGGGGAGGGCCAGAGGAAGACGGAGAGAGAGAATTTCTAGCGGGGACTTGATCTCTTGACCCTGAGACCATCCATATTCAGAGCTGAAATCAAGAGTTGGACACTTAACCTACTGAGCCACCCAGGCGCCCCTCTAGCAGTAGCTTTGATTGCAAAAGGAGCAAAGAAAAAAAGATGAGTTCAGATATCAGCTTTATGATTTGGTAAAGGAAAACTGAGGGAGTTCCATCTGGTTTCTTTCAAAAAATTGAAAACATGTGTGATTGACTCCTTTTGCCATGGCCACAGGGAGATTACAAACATATTCTCCTAAGTTTAATTTTCAAGGGTTAAAAAAAGAAATGGGCTTTAAAGTTTCTCTAGCACTATAATTATATGTAATATATATTACATTATATTACATATAATTATATATGACAAATATATGTAAAAATTTGTAGCATACAAATTTCCTCATGTATCATATATATAACACGTTGTATGTAATAGTTCACATATATATTATATATTGCATATATAACAATATATATCATATATAAGAGCCATATTATATATCATATGTACATTTTGAGGTTTTAGTTGATACAATTGCAGGGGTCATGTTTTTTGAGAATGTACATTTATGGAGGATAAAGCAAATGCCATTAAATAATTCCTCTCCACAACATGTACTGAGCACTGAATATGAGCATAATGATATGAAAACCCCATTTTTTATTCCTATCCTCAGGAGGTTTATATTCTGGAGGGAAGAAAATGACAAAATCAGGTATTCTAACACAGCATTTGAGATGCTGCAATGGTAGTTTATTCATGATCCTGTTGGAAGTATAAAGTAAGAAGCAGAGCTGGCTGAATCATCCTGGAGGACTACAAAGTATTTGCCCAAGCAGTTTCTGGAATACATCCACTTCTATCTCCACTGCTATCACCCTGGTCAGAACCACTTCCATCCCCCACTGATCTAGCACAATTACCTGCTAACCAGTTCAAGACCCAACCTACCCTTGCCCAGTGATAATCTCCTGCTGCCTGACTGATCTTCTTGCAGAGAAGATCATTTCATATCATCCCTCTATTTGAAACCTTCCTGTCATACTCAGAGTAAAAACCAAATGTCATCCCACAACATAAAGATCTCTAAATGGTGTGGGCCTTACCTCTGTGACACCATTTCAAAATACCCTCCAAGTTTTCTCAAGATGGCCCAGAAATTAATACCTTACTACAGTCTTTAGAAAAAAAACAATTTACATTTGTTCCCACCACAGCAGGTGTACATCATCAATCGCTTCTTCCTAACACATTTCCTTACTATTTGTCCATGTGGGGGTGCTTCCCAGGGTTTCATTGTCAGGTCAACGTCACTGCCTCAGACAAGTTTTCACTGAGTGTGATTAGTCCCCCATTATCCCACCCCATCCTACCACTTTTTATATTTCTAATTTTTTATTGTTCTGTTAATCACCATACATTACATCATTAGTTTTTGATGTAGTGTTCCATGATTCATTCTTTGTGCAGAACACCCAGTTGTCCACGCAGAATGTGCCCTCTTTAATACCCATCACCAGGCTAACCCATCCCCCCACCCCCTTCCCCTCTAGAACCCTCAGTTTGTTTCTCAGAGTCTATCATCTCTCATGGTTTGTCTCCCCCTCTGACTTAGTCCCCTTCATTCTTCCCCTCCTGCTATCTTTTTTTTCTTCACATATATTGCATTATTTGTTTCAAAACTACAGATCAGTGATTCATCAGTCTTCTACAATTCACAGCACTCACCATAGCACATACCCTCCCCAACGTCTATCACCCAGCCACCCAATCCCTCCCACCCCCCACCACTCCAGCAACCCTCAGTTTGTTTCCTGAGATTAAAAATTCCTCATATCAGTGAGGTCATATGATACATGTCCTTCTCTGATTGACTTATTTCACTCAGCATAACACCCTACAGTTTCATGCACATCGTTGAAAATGGCAAGATCTCATTCCTTTTGATGGCTGTGTAATATTCCATTGTGTATATATACCACATCTTCTTTAGCCATTCATCTGTCGATGGACATCTTGGCTCTTTCCCCAGTTTGATATTGTGGACATTGCTGCTATAAAAATTGGGATGCACATACCCCTTCGGATCCCTACATTTGTATCTTTGTGGTAAATACCCAGGAGTGCAATTGCTGGATCGTAGGGTACCTCTATTTTCAACTGTTTGAGGAACCTCCATACTGTTTTCCAGAGCGGTTGCACCAGCTTGCATTGCCACCAACAGTGTAGGAGGGCTCCCCTTTCTCCGAATCCCTGCCAACATCTGTCGTTTCCTGACTTGTTAATTTTAGCCATTCTGACTGGTGTGAAGTGGTATCTCATAGAGGTTTGGATTTGGATTTCCCTGATGCCGAGCGATGTTTAGCACTTTTTCATGCGTCTGCTGGCCATTTGGATGTCTTCTTTGGAAAAATGTCTGTTCATGTCTTCTGCCCATTTCTTGATTGAATTATTTGTTCTTTGGGTGTTGAGTTTGATAAGTTCTTTATAGATTTTGGATACTAGCCCTTTGCCTGATATATCATTTGCAAATATTTTCTCCCATTCTGTTGCCTTTTGGTTTTGTGGATGTTTCTTTTGCTGTGCAAAAGCTTTTTATCTTCATGAAATCCCAACAGTTCATTTTTGCCCTTGCTTCCCTTGACTTTGGCAATACTTCTACGAAGAAGTTGCTGTCGCTGAGGTCGAAGAGGTTGCTGCTTGTGTTCTCCTTTAGGGTTTTGATGGACTCCTGTCTCCCGTTTAGGTCTTTCAACCATTTGGAGTCTATTTTTGTGTGTGGTGTAAGGAAATGATCCAGTTTCATTCTTCTGCATGTGGCTGTCCAATTTTCCCAACAACATTTCTTGAAGAGACTGTCTTTGTTCCACTGGACATTCTTTCCTGCTTTGTCAAAGATGAGTTGACCATAGAGTTGAGGGTCCATTTCTGGGCTCTCTATTCTGTTCCACTGATCTACGTTTCTGTGTTTGTGCCAGTACCATACTGTCTTGATGATGACAGCTTTGTAATAGAGCTGGAAATCCGGAATTGTGATGCCACCGGCTTTGCTTTCCTTTTTCAATATTCCTCTGGCTATTAGGGGTCTCTTCTGGTTCCGTACAAATTTTAGGATTCTTTGTTCCATTTCTTTGAAAAAGGTGGATGGTATTTTGATGGGGATTGCACTGAATGTGTAGATTGCTCTAGGTAGCACTGACATCTTCACAATGTTTCTTCTTCCAATCCATGAGCATGGAACGTTTTTCCGTTTCTTTGTGTCTTCTTCAATTTCTTTCATGAGTATTTTATAGTTTTCTGAGTACAGATCCTTTGCCTCTTTGGTTAAATTTATTCCTAGGTATCTTATGATTTGGAGTGCAATTGTAAATGGGATCGACTCCTTGATTTGTCTCTCCTCTATCTTGTTGGTTGTGGATAGGAATGCCACTGATTTCTGTGCATTGATTTTATATCCTGCTACTTGACTGAATTCCTGTCTGAGTTCTAGCACTTTTGGGGTGGAGTCTTTTGGGTTTTCAACATACAGTATCATATCATCTGCAAAGAGTGAGAGTTTGACTTCCTCTTTGCCGATTTGGATGCCTTTGATTTCTTTCTGTTGTCTGACTGCTGTGGCTAGGACTTCTAATAATATGTTGAATAGCAGTGGTGATAGTGGACATCCCTGCTGTGTACCTGACCTTAGGGGGAAAGCTCTCAGCCTTTCCCCATTGAGAATGATATTTGCTGTAGGTTTTTCATAGATGGCTTTTATAATATTGAGGTATGTACCCTCTATCCCTATACTCTGAAGAGTTTTGATCAAGAAAGGATGCTGTACTTTGTCAAATGCTTTTTCTGCATCTATTCAGAGGATCATATGATTCTTGTCCTTTTTTTTCTTAATGTATTGTGTCATGTTGATTGATTTGGAGATGTTGAACCACTGTTGCAGCCCAGGGATAAATCCCACTTGCTCATAGTGAACAATCCTTTTAATGTACGGTTGGATCCTATTGGCTAGTATTTTGGTGAGAATTTTTGCATCCATGTTCATCAAGGATATTGGTCTGTAATTCTCCTTTTTGATGGGGTCTTTGTCTGGTTTTAGGATCAAGGTAATGGTGGCCTCATAAAATGAGTTTGGAAGTTTTCCTTCCATTTCTATTTTTTGGAACAGTTTCAGGAGAATAGGTATTAATTCTTCTTTAAATGTTTGATAGAATTCCCCTGGGAAGCCATCTGGCCCTGGGCTTTTGTTTGTGGGGAGATTTTTGATGACTGCTTCAATTTCCTTAGTGGTTATAGGTCTGTTCAGGTTTTCTATTTCTTCCTGGTTCAATTTTGGTAGTTGATACATCTCTAGGAATGCACCCATTTCTTCCAGGTTATCTAATTTGCTGGCATAGAGTTGCTCATAATATGTTCTTATAATTGTTTATATTTCTTTGGTGTTGGTTGTGATCTCTCCTCTTTCATTCATGATTTTGTTGATTTGGGTCATTTCTCTTTTCTTTTTGATAAGTCTGGCCAGGGGTTTATCAATCCTGGTAATTCTTTCAAAGAACCAGCTCCTAGTTTCTTTGATCTGTTCTACTGTTCTTTTGGTTTCTAATTCATTGATTTCTGCTCTGATCTTTATGATTTCTCTTCTCCTGCTGGGCTTAGGCTTTATTTGCTGTTTTTTCTCTAGCTCCTTTAGGTGTAGGGTTAGGTTGTGTATTTGAGACCTTTCTTGTTTCTTGAGAAAGGCTTGTATTGCTATATACTTTCCTCTCAGGACTGCCTTTGCTGTATTCCAAAGATTTTGAACAATTGTGTTTTCATTTTCATTGGTTTCCATGAATTTTTTAAATTCTTCTTTAATTTCCTGGTTGATCTATTCATTCTTTAACAGGACGCTCTTTAGGTTCCACGTATTTTAGTTCTTTCCGCCTTTCCTCTTGTGATTGAGTTCTAGTTTCATAGCATTGTGGTCTGAAAATATGCACGGAATAATCCCAAACTTTGGGGACCAGTTGAGACCTGATTTGTGACCTAGGATGTGATCAATTCTGGAGAATGTTCCATGGGCACTGGAGAAGAATGTGTATTCCGTTGCTTTGGGATAGAATGTTCTGAATATGTCTGTGAAGTCCATTTGGTCCAGTGTGTTATTTAAAGTCTTTATTTCCTTGTTGATCTTTTGCTTAGATGATCTGGGTGTTAAAGTCCCCCACTAAAATTGTATTGTTGTCAATGTGTTTCTTTGCTTTTGTTATTAATTGCCTTATATAATTGGCTGCTCCCATGTTCGGGGCATAGATATTTACAATTGTTAGATCTTCTTGTTGGATAGACCCTTTAAGTACGATATAGTGTCCTTCCTCATCTCTTATTACAGTCTTTGGTTTAAAATCTAATATGTCTGATATAAGGATTGCCACCCCAGCTTTCTTTTGGTGTCCATTAGCATGGTAAATGGTTTTCCACCCCCTCACTTTCAATCTGGGGGTGTCTTTGGGTCTAAAATGAGTCTCTTGCAGACAGCATATGGATGGATTTTGTTTTTTAATCCAATCTGATAGCCTGTGTCTTTTGATTGGGGCATTTAGCCCATTTACATTCAGGGTAACTATTGAAAGGTATGAATTTAGTGCCACTGTATTGCCTGTAGGTGACTGTTACTGTACATTGTCTGTGTTCCTTTCTGATCCATGCTGCTTTTAGGCTCTCTTTTTGCTTACAGGACCCCTTTCAATATTTCTTGTAGGGTTGGTTTCATGTTTGCAAATTCCTTTAGTTTTTGTTTGTCCTGGAAGATTTTTATCTATCCTATTTTTAATGACAGCCTAGCTGGATATAGTATTCTTGGCTGCATTTTTTTCTCGTTTAGTGCTCTGAAGATATCATGCCAGTCATTTCTGGCCTGCCAGGTCTCTGTGGGTAAGTCTGTTGCCAATCTAATATTTCTACCATTGTAGGTTACATATCTCTTCTACCGAGCTGCCTTCAGGATTTTCTCTTTGTCTCTGAGACTCATAAGTTTTACTATTAGATGTTGGCCTGTTGACCTATTTTTATTGATTTTGAGAGGGGTTCTCTGTGCCTCCTGGATTTTGATGCCTGTTTCCTTCCCCACATTAGGGAAGCTCTCTGCTACTATTTGCTCCAATATACCTTCTGCCGCTCTCTCTCTTTCTTCTTCTTCTGGGATCCCAATTATTCTAATGTTGTTTCGTCTTATCGTATCGTTTATCTCTCAAATTCTGCCCTTGTGATCCAGTAGTTGTTTATCTCTCTCTTTCTCAGCCTCTTTATTTTCCATCATTTGGTCTTCTATATCGCTGATTCTTTCTTCTGCCTCATTTATCCTAGCAGTTAGTGCCTCCATTTTTGATTGCACCTCATTAATAGCCTTTTTGATTTCGACTTGGTTAGATTTTAGTTTTTATTTCTCCAAAAGGTGTTTCTCTAATAACTTCCACACTTTTTTCAAGCCCAGCTAGTATCTTTAAAGTCATGATTCTGAACTCCAGGTCCGACATCGTACTAATGTCCGTATTGAGTAGGTCCCTGGCAGACGGTACTACCTCTTGTTCTTTTTGCTGAGGTGATTTTTTTCGTCTTGTCATTTTGTCCAGAGGCAAACACATGAATGAGAGAATAGAATGCTAACAGGTTAACAACGTCTCCAGCAAATATACTCTATACAAATCAGAAAAGACCTGAGACCATGGGACAAGAAAGGCAAAGAAAGAAGAAAGAGAAAAAAAAAAGGAAAAAGATAAAAACAAACAAAAACAGAACAAAACAAAACAAAAGAATATGATCAAATATGATCAGGCTAGTGCATAGATCAGTGCCACAGACTAGGTTTTGGGAGTATTTTGGTCTGTTAGAAGAAAGTGCCTGCTAAAATTTTAAAGGAAGAAATACTTATATGTGTACAAAATAAGGGTTGATACAATGAAGGGATGGAAGATGACTGTAAAGATGAAAAGTATAAAAGATTTTATAAAAGGAATTGATGATAAGAAGTTGTTTTTAAAAAGAAAAAAGATTAAAAAAAAGGGAGAGAATGTGATCAGGCAGGAGACTAGAACAAAGTCATACACTAGTGATTTAGGGTATATTTTGATCTGTTAGAAGAAACTGTATCTCAAAATTTTAAAGAGAGAACTTATATATATATATGTATATATATATGTATATATATATGTATATATGCCAAAAATAAGGGTAAGTACTATGAAGGGATAAAAATATGACTATAAAAATGAAAAATAAAAATTTTTTTTTAAAAAAGGGATTGATAAGATGTTGGTTGAAAATGAGAAAAAGAAAAATTCAAAAACAAAACTGTTAAAAAAATTAACTTTGAAAAGCTAATGAATTATGGTAAAAAAGCCATGAATTCTATGTGCAGGTGGCCCCCTCCCCGCCATCTATCCTCCAAAATATCGCCTCGGATTCACTTCTCTGCACATTCTACCTTCCTGAAAGTGGTCACTTTTCTGTTCAGAGTGTTGTTACTACTTTATCTTTGATTTCCTGTTGAGTTCGTAGGTGTTCAGAGTGGTTTGATCCCTATTCAGCTGAATTCCTGAGACCAGACGAAATCCAGGTCTCCTACTCCTCTGCCATCTTGCTCCGCCCCCCACTTTTAATTTTCTTTCTTCATGGCACTATTATCAAAATCTTGTTCATTTAATTGTTTATTGCCTGATCATCATCCTTAATTATATAATGCCTGCTCCATAAAACCTTGACCATCTCTTCATATTTACTGCTGGCAACTAAACCAGGGATTGACAAATATCTGTGACAGATAAAAACATAATACCCAAGTTGGCTGTATTATTGCTAGATTTACCAAATAAAAACACAGAACATCTAGTTAAATTTGAAATTTATATAATCAAAAAATATTATTTTAGTATAAACATACTCTGAATATTGCATGAGATATGCTAAAATGTGGGGATCTTAACTGGAGTATGGTTCAAACAAATCAATCATAAAGGACATTTTGGGACAATCAGAACTATTTCAGAACATTTTAAAATGGTATTATGGTATTATTGTTAAATTGGTTAGATGTGATAATGATGGTTTAGTTATGAAGACAATGTATTTTTTTCCAGATGCATAGTGAGGGATTTGTAGGTTCGACAGCATGATGTCTGTTACATAATTATTTAAACAAGCAAAAATAGTTAATGAAGCAAATAAGGCAACATGTTTACATGATGTTTGAAGCAAAGAAATATGTGTGGGGGGAGAAACCTCCTGAGGGTGCTCTTTGCCCCATCCTTCCTACCTCTCACTAGAACCTTCCACTGCTAGAACCAAGTGGGGCAGGGGGAGGAGGCTAACAGTCACAGCTGAATGGTTCTGCCTCCCTTACCACAGAGGTGGGCAAGCAAAAGTGTGGGCTATATATAAGAACACAGAGACCCAGGACCTGATGAAATTTCATTATACTCTTCTCTCTACTTCTTGGTATGTCTGAAATTATTTGTAATAAAAAGAAAATAAAAACAGATATTTATAAGATCTATAGCTATATTTAGAACTTTTTAAGGGTATGTCCTATGCCTATCACATTTTAGTATTCGCACATAGTTTTTGTTTATTTTATTTTATGTTTTTTTTTTTCTGACAACTGAACCTACAATTAATAAATACTGATAGGTAGGGGCGCCTGGATGGCACAGTCGGTTAAGCGTCTGACTTTTGGTTTCAGCTTAGGTCGTGATCTCAGGCTCAGGGTCGTGGGATTGAGCCCCAGGTCAGGATCTGCACTCAGTGCGGATTCCTCTTGGGATTCTCTCTTTCTGCCTTTGCCCCCTCACCCCCTCAAATAAGTAAATCTCGAAAAATTACATACTTATAGGTAAAAAATATATTTAAACATGAATCTATCCTGTGACACAGAACTTTCTACTTGACGCAGAGGAAGAAAGATGCCTGCTTATCTTGTTCACTTGATCCTTTTAATTAATAGTATTTCAATTACCCTGGCTTCCTTTTAAAGGTTGCCCAATACAATTAATTCCCTAAAAGATTTTGAGTAATCAATATAAGTATGTAAACTGCCTAACTACTAATTCTTCCATTGTATAACATAAATTTAAAAAATAAATTTAATAAATCTTAATATCCAATCTTGCCTGTTTGGCCAACCTTAATTCTTCCACGTGGCAAATTAGAATATCATTTCAGCTCATTTGCTGGTTTTTGGCAATTTTGTTGACCAAAATGTGTATCATATCCTATGTAACATAAGTGTATATAGGTATAAAGGTGCCAGATTCTAACTGTATTTAATTTTAGGTATATATTCCATATTTGCTCATGTTTCTTATGCTCTATTTATTCTTTTGGGGTTAATATTAGAAAAATAGGTAAGGGAATCTTTCAGTGAGGCAGCCCTACATAGCAGGGAAATTATCCTAACAAATAAGCAAATGCAGTAATAAAAAAAAATGAGTAATCTACCATAATATGTTTAAAATCATTATTCTATAAGAAACACAAATTGTAAATAAAAATTATTAAAGATGCTTTTAATAGATATAAATTGATAATGCTATGGCAAAATAAGCAAAAAACCAGTGACTGCAAATTAAGACAATTCTTAGACTAACTCGGCAAAGTTGCAAATGGCAGAAGTCCAGTCTGAACTAGCTTAAGCAAAACAGGATTTCCAGGTTCATTAACTGGATTGTTACTTATCTGACTCAATATTCAGTGTGATTCTCTAATCTAAAGATGCAGATTGTTCATTCTGGCCATAATTGCTGATTAGTTCCAGGAGTTGTTTTGGTGATTCTTTCAGATTATAGATGATCATATCATTTGTGAACAAAGACATTTTTCTTCCCAATCTATATAACTTTATTTCCTTTTTGGGGAGGGGGGTCTTATTGCATTAGCTAGGACTTGCAGTATGATGAGTATGATGTCATAAAGGAAGGGTGAAAGGGAACATCCTTGCCTTGTTCTAGTGGAAGAGCTTCTAACTTCTTACCATTAGGTATGATGCTAGATATAGGGTTTTTTTGTACATATTCTTCATCAAGTTGAGGAAATTCTCCTCTATTCTTAGTTTACTGATCGTTTTATAATCAGTGGGTGTTGGATTTTGTCAAATGATTTTTCTTCACTAAATGATATGCTTATGTACTTTTTTCTTTTTTAGCCTGTTAATATGATGGATGGTATTAACTGATTTTCAAACATTCAACCAGCCTTGCATTCTTGGGATAAACCCAACTTGATCACGATGTATAATTCTTTTTATACACTGTTGGATTTGACCCACTAATATTTTGTTGATGATTTTAGCATCTATGTTCATGAGAGATATTGGTGTGCGGTTTTCTTTTCTTATAATCTCTTTGTCTGGGTTTAGTATTACGGTAATGCTAGCCTCATAGAATGAGTTAAAAAGTATTCCCTCTGCTTTGATCCTCTGAAAGTAATTGTAGAAATTGGTATAATTTCTTAAATTTGATAGAACTCACCATCTGGGCCTTGTGCTTTCTGTGTTGGAAGGTTATTGCTATTAATTTGATTTCTGTTAAATAGACCTATTCAGGTTGTCTATTTCTTCCTTTGGGAGTTTTTGCCAATTATGACTTTCAAGGAATTGATCCAGGAATTGGTTACCAAGTTTGTAAACATAAAGTTATCCTTTTAATGTTCATGGGATCTCTAGTGATTCTCCTCTTTCATTTCTTCTGTGCTCTTTGTATTTAATTGGTTCTTTTTTCTAGTTTCCTAAAATGAAAACTTAGATTACTAATTTCCCAAATTTTTTTTGTCTTCATTCTCTTTAATTCTCTTCTTAGCTCCTATAGCCTATTTTAAAATATAATTGAATGGGTGGGAATTCAGGAGGTGAATATGAGGTTAAAAATGATTCCAGCCTACGCTCTGTTTGACAGCAAATCCCATACTTTCACTGCGCATCTCTTCTCCACTAAAAACAATTTAGATGGGAGAGGAGACCTAATAATATGAATTGAACACAAACATGGCACTGGAAAGAGACTGTTAGAACCACTGAGATCTCTTTAGTGTAATTCAGGTTCTGAATGTCAGGCTGGAAGAGCTAACTAAAAAGAGAGAGAGGGGAAGGGAAAAGTGATAGACTCTATCTCCTTGATAATATTCTAAATGCCACTCTCTCTAATCCTTGAAGGAAATACTGTGAAATCACACCTTTTCCTAAAATTAAAGACAAGACTCAAAATACTTCTAGGTGTTCATATACAAAATTCACACATTGCATTTTTCAGTTTGGAATTCATACTCTAGGAGAGAACACCTCATTCCCAATCAATCTCACAAAACAGGACAAATTGTGTAAAAGTTACAAGAGAAGCAAATTCCCTATAAAAGTCTCTAGTCTCCACGCAAACAAGAAGACAAAAAAAAAATATTTGTTTTACATGCTCCGGCCTCCACCCACAGCTCCACTGATTTGTTTTAAGCAAGAGTGAGCTTAACTCCCTGCACTTACTCCTTCTCTCACCACTCACCCATTAATGCCTTGGTCCAGGCTTTCTGCTCAACAATCTAATGTGTTTCCTCCATCAAAGACTATTAGTGGATTGCAAAGTGCTAAATCTATAATGATTTTATGTTATCTTCCTGACTATTCTATTTTGAAACATTCTTCCCATTCCTAATTTCTTCACTTATTTTTCTGGCTCTTTTTTCCCTGTTCCTACAGACTATGGGAAAGAGTGCCCCTGGTATAATGCTCAGATCTCTATCCCCCTCATTCTATTATCAATGAGCACCTAATCCACTTCCATAACTTCAATATCACCTTTATAGAAAAGACTTACAAATCCATTTGTCTAATACTCTGCACAGTACTGCACAGAGATTGGTAGCATTAACTTCGTTTGACTCCCAGCTCAGCTGCAACATTGCAGTAATTTTATATAGCCTCCCTAAACATCTGTGTTCTCATCCTGAGGAAATGGAATAAGATTTCCTATCTCAATGGATTGTCCTACTAAACTACTTCACTTATACTGTTATTACCTGAATGTTTGACACAACAGACAAGCACTCAATATTTACTTAAGAGTTATTACTTCTACTTTTCCTGCTGGTTTTGCTAAGTTGTTCCTTCCTCCAGGGAACCTTCCCTGATCTCAATAGGAGGCCCTCCTACAGCTGACTATATGACCATTACCATAGCACCATCAAACTCTATTACATTAATCCATGCTATATTTATATATTGCAATATCAGTAACTTGACCGCATCAACAACCTCGTTGGTCATAAATTCCTTGAGAGCAGGCAGATACTGTGGCTTGATTCCACTTGTATTTCTAGTGCTTAGCATAAATTAAATAATTGGCATGAGGTTACAGTAAAGGTCTGGGCTAGGATTCAACACAAACATGACACCAATGCTGCGTTCACTCTTCATACACTGTACTGACTCTGGTAGAGTGCTTAAATTACTCTGACTTCAATGATGGCTTTATGTTTACTCCATATGCCGGATTATAAACTCCAGGGGCTGGTCAACTAATCTGGTCTCTGATCAGGATTCATTAAGAACCTTTTTCTCTGGTGCAGTTGCTGAGTCAATAGCCAGTTATCACAAGTAATTGCCTCTGGCTGTGTGCTACACCACTGAAAGAATGTGGGCCAATTAAGAGTGTTTCATACTTGCTAAAAGTTTCATCCTGCTGAGCTCAGAGCAGAATCAACTTGGCTTCAGCCTGAACGTGGGACAGTGCAAAATTACAAAACCTTTTAATACTTATTGAAATCAAGTAGGTTCTATAAAACCCACAGAGATTTTCTTTTACCTCTGAAGGGTAATGATTACCTTTTCATTCACTGTCTTAAGTGATATCTGGAAGCTAAAGCAATAGCCAAAAAAGAACTGCAATTTTCAGAAACCATCACCAGAAACGTCGTTCAAATTTCTAAAACGAAAAGATCTTACATGTACTCTTTTTCTTCTTTCTAAGGCCTTTCTTATTTTCAGTTGTTTTCCCTTCAATAATGAGAATAGCATTGAGAATTGAGAATAGCATTTGTCTAATATAGTTCCATGGTCTAAACCATATGAAAAGCAAAATTGCATCTATTAATGAAAAAAACAATCTTTAGAATGCAAGACCCCAAGGAATTTTATGCTCTTAACTACATGAATATTAAAAAGACTTTAAAAGCTAGTTAATTACATAGAAAATAAGCATTTGGGGAAAAATTAGCTTAAATTATAATAGGGTCATTGTTAGAGCCACAAAGAAATCAGAACAGCATTCAAACTAATACTCATCCTATTCAAGAACGTCTTGAACAATAATTCTCATAAGGATTCACTCTCACATTTGAAGACATTTACGGAAAGTATCAGCACATTATTTAATGTTCTACTCTGTTTAGGTTTTTTTTTTTCCTTATATTAGATGAAATAAGTTTCCCTATAACTTTCCTCTATGGAAAGTTATACAGCTATAGCTAAATAAAAATCTGTACCATTTTTCAAATTTTTCTTAAAATCTTTGCATATCTGTCTTATTCTCCCTTTAGTACATTTCTTCCGCAGTGAGGATCTCAGCAATCTTAGTAAGCCTGGGTCCGTACCCAAATAATTATACTAAAAATAACACTCAGGAAAAAAGGCATTATATAATTCTGAGTACATTTAAATTAGCTTGTTTGAAAATCACTCATCTTTAAACGGTGTTTCATAAAAAGTTTCAGGTTTATGTATTTAAATGAAAAGCCTTGGTTTGCTGGTTTTTAAAAAGATGTTTCCAAGTATTTTCATGAGGTAGGTTTATTTAAGGTATCAATTCTGCCATCTGGCAGCAAGATACTCAAATTACAGGAAAAGTATTTGAGGGGCATCAAGAGTTCAACTTGAGAGTTCATCCTGAGACTCTAAATATAAAATTTTAAAATATACATGACAGGCATGCTATGAAAGCAAAGGTTTAAAATGTGATAAACTGATCAAACACAGCTCAATTTTTGTGCAAAATAGTAATAGAAAGGGGCTGTGTAAATGAAACAATTGTGTCAAAATAAAAGTAGTGGATACTGTCATACTCACTTGGGCTAACTTTTTAAACTTTTAATTTCTGAAACAAAATTAGTTTAATTTGCTCAATAACAAAGGCTTCCACAAGTTTTCAGGCAAAAGGATGGCCCTATTATGTTTTCTTATTTGAAGAAGACAGAATTTCAGAAACTCAAACTCATACAATTTGTTGTTCTTAGAGGTTTTCTAGATGTATACCTGGGACCAGCAACATCATCAGGCTCTTGTCAAAGAGGCACATTTTCAGGCTTAACCTAGACCCACCAAATCAGAAACTCTGAGGATGAAGCCCAGCAATTCCTGGTTTAACAAGGCTCCAGGTGATTCTAATGCACACTAAAGTTTGGTTTACCTTATGTTTTCTAAGCATGAATGTTTGTAGTAGGTGATAGAGACAGATGAGGGCTCCCAGACACATAATCATTGCTTAAATGTATCTTTTTGTTTTATTCTATCTTCTCATTTTACAAATCACATAATCCAGATATTAAAGCTTAATTTTTCAATGTTCATTTTTTTATAAGGGTAGAATTAGGACCAGCACACCAGTTCTTGAACTCTGTACTATAGCTTTTGGTCCATGTTTATTCTTCTTTCTCCCTGTCTTTAATTATTTTCTCTTTCTCTCAAAATCATCATGCACTACCGTTTTCAAGATCCAGCTTCCAATTCTTCATGGCTTAACTCCATTCTAATATGATCAATTAGTGTGTTTTTTTCTTTGGTTTCTAAAATCATCAGAGAGCAAAAATAAATGACCTTCAAATAAGTAAATATAGATTTCAAGGAATGAATGTTTCCAATTCTATAAATAAGCTCTTAGGTACCTTGTCATCTAGAATAGATTAAACAAAGGACCACAAGGCTAAGTGTTTGATAGGGGATTTCAGTTAAATGCATCTTGCTTGTACATTTACTATTTGCAAAAGAATCTTTTTTTTTCTCTCCAAATGAGAACCTCAATATTAAAGCCAGTTTAAAGTTAGACTGTTCTGGTTGAAGCAGAGAAACAGAGAAACTTTTCTCGTAATTGCTCCTTCCGTAACTCCAGAGACACAAATCTGAAACCCAAGTTTTTGCTTCATCAAGTCTGAAAACTTTGATCTAGCACATTTTTTTCTCTGAGTATGTTTATATGTATTACGGATAGATTTACAAGAATTAGCACAAATGTAAAATTGTGGGTTTTGTTATTGTTTTGTTTTTGGCTTGGGCAGAATAATCAGTCAATAAACTAAACAATACAAGAAAGAGACAAGAAATTTCTCAGATACTGAGTCGAAAAGCATTCAGGCTGCATCTCTACATGTAAAGACATTATTATTCCTTCAACCTCTGACCTATTATTATTATTAATTCCCATCCCTGTTCATTTAGCAACTTCTATTCATTCTTGAAAACCCTACAAAAGCTCTATTTGTTTTGTTCATCTGTTTAAGAAAGTATTTATTTATTGAATGTCTACAATGCTATATGCTTTTATCTTCTTTAAAAAATGTGTTAAAATACACATAACATAAAATTTACCATTTCAACCATTTTTAAATATACAGTTCTGTAGCATTAAATGTGTTCACATTGTTGTGCAACCATCACCACCATCAATCTCCAGAACTTTTTCATCACTGCAATCTAAAACTGACCCATTAAACAATAACTCCCCATCCCTTCTTCTCTCCTGAGCTCCTGGCTAACAACATTCTACTTTCTGTCTCCATGAGTTTGCCTACAGTAGGGACTTCATATAGGTGGACTCATACAGTATTTGTCCTTTTATGACTGGTTATTTCACCTAGTATATATTTTTTAAAGATTTTATTTATTTATTTGAGGGAGAGAATGAGAGAGAGAGCGAGCGAGCACATGAGAGAGGGGAGGGTCAGAGGGAGAAGCAGACTCCCTGCCAAGCAGGGAACCCGATGCGGGACTCGATCCTAGGACTCCACGATCATGACCGGAGCCAAAGGCAGTCGCTTAACTGACTGAGCCACTCAGGCGCCCCCTAGTATAAGATATTTAAAGTTCATTCATATTATGCCATGTGTCAGGATTTCATTTTTTTAAATTGAAGTATAACTGACATACAATATCCCATTAGTTTCAGGTGTGTGTCATAGTGATTTGATATTTTTATACATTACAAAATGATCCCCACAATAAATCTAGTTACCACTCACCACTATACCAAGTTCTTATAATACTGTTGACTATAATCCCTATGTCTCCATGATTTATTTACTGTATAACTAGAAGTTTGTACCTCTTGATCATTTCCACCTATTTTGTCCACTCGCCAACTACTCCCCAGTCTAGTAACTGTTTCCTGCATCTATGAGTCTGTTTATATTTTGTTTTGTTTGTTCATCTGATATGTTTATTAGGTTGTGTAGATTCTTTATATATTTTGGATTGTAACCCCGATCAGGCGTATGATTTGCAAATATCTTTTCCCATTCAAAAGCTCTACTTTCCTTTCATAAAGGCTCTACAACAGAAGGTCAATCTTTCTAATGTTACCTTAAATTTATCTTAAATGGATTTCTAACATGACATGATACCCAAATATTCTACTAGAATTATTTGCCTACATCTCTATCTCATCCTTGAGCTGTATAATACCTCATTCCTCTTTCTATTTCTACCACAAAACATAAGTTGGCTCATGATAGACAATAAATGTACAATTTAATCAAAACTACAGAGAAAAACTAAGGCAATTATTCATGTGAAATTGCTTAAAGACTCAAGGAGAAAACTAATTGATCACAATTGAGGCAAATGCTTTTTGTTTTAATAATCCAAACTTCAATTTTCTGTTTTATTGTGAGCATACAGACTAGTTTATAAACTAATTTTGTTCTTTTAAATACTTTTGAGAATGTTTTCTTTTCATCAATGGTTGCTACTGATTTATTTGATTAGACTTTTAGTCTAATAAGGCTAAAGTCACACTGGATAGTTGTCTGATCATTTGTCGTTGGAAATCAGTATATTGAAATATGAATTTCCAGCTATTTTAGGAAAAATTGCCCTCTGGTATGCAATCAACTCTTAGGAAACCATTTCAATGAAAGCTCGAACTCAAAAACTCTGTTAATATACATCAATCCCATGTTTATTGAAAGTGATTACTATAACAAGTGAAAACAGTCCATTTTCATCAAGTAAAATAAATAAAAGCGTATTATTTGACCAGAGAGCAATCAAAGAAATAATGAGATATAAACTTACCATATGTTAACAAAGGCAGTTTGCCAGTATAATATTCCATAATAATGTCAAATTTTGCTCAAAGAAAATACTTTGAATTATTTTAAATTAAAAGGAGAATCGACCATTGTACACATCATACATCTGTACAAGTACATAAGAACATTCAGCCCTTCAGTCAAACAACATTGCACTAAAACATATCTCATCCACTGGGCCATAAAAAGTTTGTAATTAACTTTAATCTAGAGATAATCACATTTTCTACAAATTAATATTTCTTCTCATCCTTCTTACCCAAAGCAACTCAAATTAATGACTTAATTAAAATATTGCAAAAAAGGTAATTAAGAATAAATATAATACACTATTTCAAATGCTTAAAAGAAATAAGAAAAAGATGATGGATACATTGTAATAAAACTGATTAATAGAAATAAAATAACATTTAACCTAATATTTGTAGGCTTTGCATATCACTAGAAGTGCACAAATATATCCTTGGATCTCCAAAAAGTATTGAGTTGTGATTTCCAACTTGTGCTTCTTGAAGCCCCAGTAATTTCATAAAGGCCCTCAGAGGCTGCCAGGGAGAAAGAAGAGGAATATGGCCCTTTCCAGACTTCCTATTCTTGTTCAGGCTTTATACAGAAGCCATCCTTTCCCTCTCTCTCTCTCTCTCTCTCTCTGTGTGAGTGTGTGTATGTGTCTGACTCCTTCCATGTATATGATTTTGTTAGAACAAATCTTATGACAAAAATATGGAAAACCAATGCTTTAAGGAGTTCATGGGAATTTCTAATTTTATCACTGACTTTATTTACTGTGAAGGCTAAGAAAAGTTATGGTGACCTCACTGATCGCCTCCACCTAAGTGATATCCCTGAGATTACATAATTTTTCCAAACTTATCCACAAGAAGGTCAGAGCTAAGACAAGGTACCTCTGATTTCTAAATTGTTTTCATTTGGGAATCTTAAAATTCAGTCCAAAACCTAGAATAATCACTATTTGCTATATGAACATCTATCAAATATCAGCTTGTTTTCATAAATATTAAAGCTAGTTTTATTAGCTATTATATAGAATTTTCTATTATGTTAACTTTAAAACAAAGAAACGGCAAGCATCTATCTCACAAAACATATAGAAGTTCATTAGTCCTTGTTATTAATTAATAATTGCAATTTCTGGTGAAAAGGCTGCTTCAATAGTGCATTTCATTGAAGTTTCAGTGATTTATTGAACCTAATTCCCTTTAAATTATAAGAAATATTTTGGTAATTTGAAGTATTTTTAAAACCAGTCAAGATAAAAAATGGCATTTAGAATTTAAAAAGTAAAAAATGCCATAAGTTTATTAATATTAAATGGTACTTGGTTAGCAGTACTTTCCATATGCTCTCCCAAAACTCTACCAAATTATAAATGGAAACAAATATAGGTGTACTTAGTATGCATCATATTATACGGTAAAGAAGAAAAGTCTCCAGGAAACTTGGAAGAATTTCTATTACCCATAATGCCTCTGGAATGAGATTAAAAACCATAAAATTTGGACCACCAGGCTGTTGCCAAAAAATAGGCTAAAACAACAACACCCAAAAATCAAGAATAATCTACAATCTGTCACCACTGTTTGTTCCTGCGATCTAAAATTCAAGTGATGGGGGTGCCTGGGTGGCTCGGTCAGTAAAGCACTGGACTCAGGTCATGATCTCAGGGTTGTGAGACTGAGTCCTGCATTGGGCTCCACACTGGGCATGTGAAGACTGCTTAGGATTCTCTCTCCCTTTCTCTCTCCCTCTGCTCCTACCTCCCCTCTCAAAAATAAAACAAAACAAAATAAAATAAAATGAAGCAAAGTAAAATAAAATAAAAATAAAATAAATAAAATTCAAGTGATGTATCAACCAGATAATAGGCCAGCCACGTGGGTGCTGCTTAGGTGCTATGTCAAGTATCCCACATGCTGTGCTTTACCTTCCAACTCTCTCCTCCCTACAGTATCACTCTTACAATATCCACTAGAAATATCAACTTCCAGAAAACACCTTGGTACACATAGGATGGGTTGGGGAAGATAGTGAAGCCCCTACAAGTAAAGAATTGTAGGCTTGAGCCCAAGCAAGAAGAACCTTCCTAAAAGGGTATTCTTGGGAATGTAATGTGTTTGTTTTCATCAATGCTGTTTAGAGTGTCAGGGAGGCAAGAAATGAAGAGATGAGAAAAAAAATGTAATATCAATTCCCACAAGAATTCACTAGCTGGCATCTGCTTACACACTGAGAAGTGACCCAGGAACTAGGCAGCTCTACCTGTTCTGTATCTGTGGATCTTGGAAAATCAGCAAAATTGAGAGAAATAAACAGAGTCTAAATAGACAGTCCTATTTCCAAAGATAAGCAGGAAAAATGTTTATAAATGAAAACTATAAAACATCATCTTGAGGAATCAGAGGGAAAGGCAGTGACTGATGTTGATTTATTAGTACAAGACCAGATTATTTTCCCCAAATCAATAAAAATAGTCAAAAAATCTGTTTAGTAACTAAAAGGGATATATGGCAATGTGCTTTGTATATAATCATAGCATAAAACTGTAAGGAATAAAGTCGAGATTCAAAAAATACTTAGAATGACATAAAGAAGAAGGAATATAGTTAAGATCTTCAAGGAACCAAAATTTCATTAGCAGCATTGGAAGTACTAAATAGGATTGACTGATGCCTAAAAAAAAAAAAAAAAAAAGGAAACAAGAAATGTAGAAGGTAAACTTAGGAAGCTCTCAGAATTAGGAAGTTAGTCAAGAGATGAAAGTAATAGGGCACCTGGGTGGCTCAGTTGGTTGAGCAATTGCCTTCGGCTCAGGTCATGATCCTGGAGTCCCAGGATCAAGTTCTGCATCGGGCTCCCTGCTCAGCGGGGAGTCTGCTTCTCCCTCTGACCTTCCCCCCTCTCATGTGCTCTCTCTCTCATTCTTTCTCTCAAATAAATAAATAAAATCTTTAAAAAAAAAGATGAAAGTAATAAGTGACAAAATTATAGATAAAAAAGATTCAGAGTGAAGAGTCATCTTAAGCATTATAGGTCTCTCTGGGGAAAGAAACCAGATAATTCTATTATCAATGTGTCACTTCTCAGCAAAATCCCAGGCACTGACTAACAATCACTGTCTGTGTCCTCTTCCTTTAAAATTGACCTTTGGAGTGCATGAAATCAATAAATCTATAATCAGAAACTTTCATTATAGGTCAGAAAAGCCAGAAATATATTAATACAGATTCATAACAAAACTAAGAATCACTAGGTTCATTTTAAATATAGCTCTCTGTGTCTTGTGACCTTGAGAAAAACCAGTCATCCTAGGATTGACTTCCTCTAACTCTAAAACAGGGTTTGAGATGTTGACCCAGGAGGGTGGCAGTTAATGGATATGGCTTCAGTTTAGCTCAAAAAAAAAAAAAAAAAAACACCTATCTACCTATCTATAATAAAAATAAATAAAATATATTGATCACCTAAAAGGCATTTAGAGGATTAAAATAAACTCAATATGGTACCTACTCTCAAATACCTCATGGTAAACTGAGGAAGACCTCTCTTAAAAACTCTTCCAGTTTTAGGGACACCTGGGTAGCTCAGTCTGTTAAGGGTCTGACTCTTGTCAGCTCAGGTCTTGATCTCAGGGGCATGAGTTCAAGCTCTGCATTGAGCTCCACACTGGGTTTGGAGCCTACTTAACTCTTCCAGTTTTGGCATTCTAGGACCAATTGCCTTGTGTTGAGAAGTTAGAAAAAGCAAGAAGAAAAAAAAAATGAATCACTAACAGAAACCCAGTCTTAAAAAAAGAAAATAAAAAGCAACTTCTGAACATGAAAATTCCATAGGTGCTTCTGAAGGTGCTTCTAATTTTTAAGTATTTTAAAAAATTTTTCTTTCTTCCACATAGTAACCTACATTCCTTTCCTTTTTCTTTTTTCTTTTCTTTTTCTCCTTCCTTTTCTTTCCTTTCCTTTCCTTTCTCGACTCTTTTTTTTTCTTTTTTCCTTTCTTTCTGTGGTGAAAACACTTCAGGTATACCCTCTTAGCAAATTTCAAGTATACCAAGACAGTATTGTTAACTAAGTCACATTGCTATATATCAGATCCCCAGAATTTATTCTTCTTGCATGACTGAAATTTTGTACCCTTAATCCCTCCTTATTTAATGACCTAAAGCATCTGCCTCCAGCTCTGCTGTGTGGGCTTGGGAATGTTACTAAGTTGAGCTCTGCTTTCTCAGCTATAAACTAGAGATCATAAAAAAGAAAAATCATAGGGTTGTTGTGATGAATATATAAGATCATATCATTAAAAGCAGTTAGCACAGTGTCTGGCACATACTCAACACCCAGTAAATAACTAGCTGTTAGTGTTGCCGTGATTTGACAAAAGCAATGCCTAGAAATACTGACAGACTTGCCCAAGGTCATACAGTCTGGTGAAGTGAAAATCAGTTCTCATTCAATAAGAAAAGAGAAAAAAAAAATTAAGTGGTTTAAATTTTTTGGAGAACATATATCCCTTGTAATGCTCACAATGGCTTTAGAAGTAAGATATTAGAGGGATTATCCTCTCTGTTGTATGGGTGAAAACACAGTGACTTCAAGAAGTCAAATGATTTGTCTAGCATGTTGACCAGAGGCCGAAGTAAAGCTCTGATTTCTGGATGCCTAACCCTTCCCTTGTCATACACCTGTTTGACATACAGACAGGCTGCTTTACCACCTTGATGGCTGGTAAGGCCCTTAGAGAGCAACACATCTGATAGCTCATAGCACCAAAGCCACTTAATCATGAGCCTGGGAAGATTATGGAGCCCTTATGCTCCAGGAAGCCTTACTCACTTCTCTGAATATCTTTAATGTTTTGACTATGGTAGATTGTCGGTACAAAATAAAATCTTAGGAGTTCAATATTTAAAATAAGTATATTTTATCATGTGTGTGAGTGACAGAAAACACTTTAAATAATTAGCAAAACAGGTAATGGCAAAAAACCAAGTTAACATTCACACTCCTGGGCAAGAAGGAAACATACACATATACAACTAATTAATATCTGTATTTTTTTCACTTACAAATTGCAAATCATCAGAGACCAGGTAGTTGCAAGCTACCTGCTTTCAGATGCTATTTGCAAGCACATGGCAGTGACAAGTTAATGGCTTGGGTACACAGCCCCAGCAATGAATGCTCAAGTTCATTAAAACTGGCATAGGTATTGATAGCACAAAGGAATATACTGAGGTATTATCAACTGAAAGTGCAAAATGAGATCAGCTTTTATATTATTTTTCAGCAACTCCAGATGGCTAGTCAAACCAAAGAGAAAAGAGTTTCATGTCATATCCTGGAGGTTTCTTGTATGGAAATGAGAAGCAGAGAAATTTCTATGAAAGTCAACACCATTCCGCAAGAATTATTGTAGACCAAAGAACCAAATGGTTACCTAAACCAAAGACTTAAAACCGTGGTTTAAACCATACTTTCATGTTGATTTGGAGTTAAAATGGCAAAATCTTAGGACAAAAGTTGGCTTTAGATGTCATCTTTATAACCTCATATCAATTATATGATATCATATGATTACCCAACCTTTCTATAGTATTAGCCAGGATGGAGAACTCACTATTTTCTAGCTCACCCTAACCAAAAGTTGGAAAATTGCACTTGCCAGATTAAACTTACCACAGTTGAGCAGACATCCATCCCTGCTGACTTCTGTTTATTTAACTCAAGTCCACAGAATAAAATTGATCTCTTACCTACAGGATAGCCTTTCATATCCAATGATGTTTATGGCAACACCTCTAATTACTTGCTTCTCTAGGTCTGAATTTCTACACCTGTATTTCAAGAATTCTAGCTCATAATTCTGGTTTACTTCCTTGCATACACTATTAATGATAAACTCTGTCATTCAGAACTAGCACAATTCCAGAAACCAGTTAGGACCAGCACAGAATCCTCCTAGGACCAGCACAGAATCCTCCCCTTGACCACATCTCC
Source organism: Eumetopias jubatus (assembly GCF_037043125.1). Classification (NCBI taxonomy): domain Eukaryota; kingdom Metazoa; phylum Chordata; class Mammalia; order Carnivora; family Otariidae; genus Eumetopias; species Eumetopias jubatus. The sequence continues at coordinate 98,173,874 of NW_028274809.1, read as the reverse complement.
AGAAGTCTACTACTTCTCACTGCTTCAGATAGATTTATTTCTTTAATTTTGCCAACACATAGTAATTCACACTCATAGCTCTATCCTTGGATGAAGTAATTCATAAGATAATGGCAACCATTCACAAATCAGTGACAATTATTTGGAGTTTCATTGTACTATTCTTTCCCCACTGATGTGTAATACAAAAAGTTGCACTATAAAAGTTGTATAAAAGATGACATAACCAGAATACCTCATTCTCAGACTTTCCTCACTGCCCCAAACTCTCAATTCTCATTTTAAACAAAGCAAAACTCATATTTTAACTCATAAGTAGATGTGTAGTGCATTAAGGGCATTAAGTCATTAGGATGTTTAAAAAAATGTTGGCATCTTACATAAAACAGCATAAATTTCATTATCAGCTTAACTCATGCCATTTAGCAAGTCCATTAGAAGCTGAGAAAGAGTAAAATCAAGTTTTGAAAATGATAGTAGAGAACTGTAAAGTACTAACCCTAATAGTGTTAAATATTAATAAAACTTCCTCCCAAGCCAGGGGACATGCAGTTTAGAAATATGCACTAGCCATACTGTCCTTTGCCTTAGTGTCTATTGCACTAAAGCACCCATATTTGGATAATTCCAAAATGAGCAAAGTGGAGAGATCTCTTGTGTCATTCAGTCAAACCATCCTATCATGCAGATGAAGAATCTGAGTTCCAGGAAGATGATGAAGTCTGCCATGATGAATATTCAACTATCAAGCCAGGACTCCTGAATCCCAGTGTAATATTGTTTTCTATTCCATGTTGTTTTAAATTTCAGTTGTGTGTGCATATAATTTCAAAGTTCTTATATAAACTAATCAGAGAAAGTTCACTTTTTCCTACATTAACTAGATAGCATATACTTAATCTTACATCTAAAAATTATTTTTTTCTTTTTATTGTCTTTCTCTTAATAATCTATTTCTTAAACTTGTATTTGTTAATAGTTACTATGCTGATCATTAACTGAATTTAACAGAACATGAGAACTTAAATTCTGATGCTGTAATCTTTTATTTTTTCGTTTTTAGATAAACAATATAATGATTCAACATTTCTATACATTACTCAGTGTTCATTATAAGTGTGCTCTTAATCTCCTTTATCTATTATACCCAACAACCCACTCTCCTCACCTCTGGCAACCACCAATTTGTTCTCTGTAAAGAGTCTGCTTTTTGGTTTGTCTCTTTTTTACTTTGTTAGTTTGTTTTGTTTCTTAAATTCCACATATGGGTGAAATCAAATGGTGAGTGAAATCAATTTGTCTTTTTTGACTTACTTCACTTAGCATCATGCTCTTTAGGTCCACCCATGTTGTCACAAATGGCAAGATCTCATTCTTTTTTATGGTTGAGTAATATTCCATTGTATGTATATATCACTTCTTCATTATTCATTAATTTATGAATGAACACTTGGGTTGCTGCTATATCTTGACTATTGCAAACAATGTTGCAATGAACACAGGGGTACATCTTTCTCATTGAATTGGTGTTTTAAATTTCTTTGGGTAAATACCTAATAGTGGAATTACTGAATCAGAAGGTAATTCTATTTTCAACTTTTTGAGGAACCTCAGTACTGTTTTCCACAGTGGCTGCACCAGTTTGTATTCCCCCCAACAGTGCATGAGGGTTCCTTTCACTCCATATCCTCGACAACACTCATTTCTTGTCTTTTTGATTTTAGCCATTCTGACTTGTGTGAAGTGATATTTCATTGTGATTTTGATTTCACTTCCCTGATGATTAGTGATGCTAAGCATGTTTTTATGTGTCTGTTGGCCATTTGTATGTCTCCTTTGAAAAATGTCTATTCAGGTCCTCTACCCATTTTAATCAAATTATTTGATTAAATTATTTGGTTATTTGATCTAATATTTTTTGGTACTGAGTTGGATAAATTCTTACACATTTTGAATATTTACTATACATATGGGATATACCATTTGTAAATAACATCCCCCATTCAATGGGCTGCCTTGTTGTTTTACTGAGGTTTTCATTTCTTATGCAAACAACGTTCCTTGTCAGTGTAATTCCCATATTTTTGCTTTTGTTTCTTTTGTCTGATGAGACATAACTAGAAAAATGTTTCTATAGCTGATGTCAAAGATATTACTGCTTATGTATTCTTCTATGAGTTTAATGGTTTCAGGTCTCACATGTAAGTCTTTAACCTATTTTGGGCTTATTTTTGTGTATCATGTAAGAAAGTGGTCTGGTTTCATTCTTCTGCATGTAGCTGTCCAGTTTCCCCAAGATCATTTGTTGAAGAGACTGTCCTTTCCTCATGTATATCCTTGTCTCCTTTGTTGTAGATTGACTTTATAAGTGTGGGTTTATATGGGTTCTCTAATCTATGTATCTATTTTTGTGCCAGTGCTGTACTGTTTTAGTTACTACAGCTTTGTAATATATCTTGAAATCTGGGACTGTGACAACTCCAGTTAGTACTTCCTTCTCAAGATTGTTTTGGCTATTAAGGATCTTTTGTGGTTCCATACAAATTTTAGTATTACTTATTCTAGTTCTGTGAAAAATGCTGTTGGTATTGTGTTAGGGAGTGTATTAAATTCATAGCCTGCTTTGGGTAGCATGGATATTTTAACAATATTCATTGTTCCAGTCTATGAGCACAGAATTTCAATTTGTTGTGTCATTTACAATTTCTTTCATCAGTATTTTATAGTTTTTGGATTACAGGTCTATCACCTCCTTGGTTAAGTTCATTCCTAGACAATTTAATCTTTTTGGCACAATTGTAAATTTTTTTTTTAATATCTCTTTCTACTTCAATATTAGTGTATAGAAATGCAACAGATTTCTGCAAATTAATTTTGTATTGTGCAACTTTATTGAATTTATTAGTTCTAGTAGTATTTTTGATGGAGTCTTTAGGGTTTTCTATGTATAGTATCATGTAATCTGCAAATAGTGAAAATTTTTCTTCTTCCTTACCAGTTTGGACGGCTTTTTTTTCTTTTTTTGGTCTGACTGCTACAGCTAGGACTTGTACTACTAGGTTGAATACCTGTGTGAACTTGCAGAATTCACCTATTTGCTGTAAGCCTCAGTTTCTTTATTTATAAAATGAGCATATTTCTATTTAGGGAAATATAAATTAGATGTAATTAAATATAAATGCAAATCATGACTCCTGGCTACTATTAGAAGCCTCCTCCCAAAAGCACAACTTTTATTATTATTATCATTAACAATAAATTGATGAAGGCAGATATTATAAACTCATTTTTTGCATCTGTACACTATTATATAAAAACAACATTTAATTTTCATCACAAACACAATAACAGGCAAAAATAGAAAAGAAATAGATCTGATAAATCTACTATTATGTGTAAACATAACACATGAACATACATGAAACTAAACCACTGTTTGGATGAAATATTTCAGTTGACTCAATGCTTATGCTCGAAATGACTTGCCATACAGAATATTAGTCATTTAACGATAAACGATATTATCTCTAGCAATTCTTGTTACTAAAGACATTCTGAAATGTGCCTATATGTTAATACTGTTTATTCAAAACAAAATAATGGAGTAGTTGATTGTGTGCTATCTAAAGATCCCAGTGGCCCAACCAAACTGACTACATGACCAAGCTAAGTAAAATTAGCCTTAGAAAAAAATGCACATGTGCATTCACATACATACACACACACAAAAGCAGAAAATGTGGTTCAAGTAAGGCAACGTGAATTAAAAGCTTAACATATAAAAATAAATAAATAAATAAATAAATAAATAAATAAAAATAAAAGCTTAACGTGCAAATGTAAGTTGTTACTATGGTTTGTGGCAAGACTTTTTTTCAAATATAATCAATACAAAATGATTACATTTTCTCAAAATCACCTAAGAATTCCAATCAAATCCAGTCAGATATGAGTCAAAGGAAATCTTCACTTATTATTAGGTCTTTCCTTTAATGCACTTTTCCTTAAGCTGTCGATGTGAGTTTTTTTTAATTTATACACATTATTAAATGTTAATTTAATGACAACACAAAAAACTCACATGAGACATTTTTTCTAATCCAATGTACCCTGCCCAATGTTGAATATGAAGACTGGATTCCAGCCAGAGCTCATTACTGATTTTGAATTGCAAAGAAGTGAAGAAAACCTCTTCGTGCCTAAATTTACTCATCTATGACAGAAAATTAATGCCCACTCCGACTGCCAAAGGTTTTTCAAAGAAATGCAAATAAATTACATGTGGAAATATACTAGAAAAGTAGAAAACTAAATGTAAATTCTGATATAATAGAAACTTGTTAGGTAAACTTCCTGTTACCAAAATCTCCTATTTTAATTCTAAGGAAAACAAAAGCAGATAATCATCAGAGCAACCTCAAATTTTTCTGTTTCAAAATGATGATCTAATAAAATCTTAAATCTACTAAAGGCAACTGAAGTATAACAAATACAGTAATATGATAATATTAACATTTTAGGGGGAGGAGCAACATGGCGGAGGAGTAGGAGACCTAAATTTCATCTGGTCCCAGGAATTCAGCTAGAAAGCTATCAAACCATTCTGAATGCCTATGAACTCAACAGGAGATCTAAGAAAAGAATAGCACCAACTCTCTGAACAGAAAAGCGACCACATTCTAGAAGGTAGGACATGCGAAGAAGGGAATCCGAGGCGATATGCGGGAAGATAGATGGCAGGGGGTGGGGAGGGAGCCTTCGTCAGCCACTTCTGGCAAGTGATGGAGCAGCAGAGCACAAAACTGTAACTTTTAGAAGTCTGCTCCACTGAGGGACGTCACTTCAGTGGTGAAGCAGGGGGTGGAACCCTGACGGAACAGTGTGGTCTCAGGACCCCTGGGGGTCACAAGAAGACTGGGGATAACTGAGTGTGGCAGGGTTCCCAGGTATCAGAGCGGGGAAGCTGGCTGCAGAGACAGAGCCGAGGAGTGGGTTCACAGCACCTCGACAACAATACAGTAATAGTGGAACACTTTAACACCCCCCTCACTGAAATGGACCCATCATCTAAGCAAAAGATCAACAAGGAAATAAAGACTTTAAATGACACACTGGACCAAATGGACTTCACAGATACATTCAGTATATTCAGAACATTCCATCCCAGAGCAACAAAATACACATTCTTCTCTAGTGTCCAAGGAACATTCCCCAGAATAGATCACATCCTAGGTCACAAATCAGGTCTCAAACACACCAAAAGATTGGGATGATTCCCTGCATATTTTCAGACCACAGTGCTTTGAAACTAGAACTCAATCACAAAAGGAAAGCCAGAAAGAACTCAAATCCATGTAGGCTAAAGAGCATCCTGCTAAAGAATGAATGGGAAATTAAAAAACAATTTTTAAAATTCATGGAAACCAATGAAAATGAAAACACAACTGTACAAAATCTTTGGGATGCAGCAAAGGCGGTCCTAAGAGGAAAGTATATAGCAATACAAACCTTTCTCAAGAAACAAGAGGTCTCAAATACACAACCTAACCCTACACCTAAAGGAGCTGGAGAAAGAACAGAAAATAAAGCCTAAATCCAGCAGGAGAAGAGAAATAATCAAGATCAGAGCAGAAATCAATGAAATAGAAACCAACAGTAGAACAGATGAACGAAACTAGGAGCTGCTTCTTTGAAAGAATTAATAAGACTGATAAACCCCTGGCCAGACTTAACAAAAAGAAAAGAGAAAGGACCCAAATAAATAAAATCATGAATGAAAGAGGAGAGATCATAACCAACACCAAAGAAATACAAACAATTATAAGAACCTATTATGAGTAACTCTATACCAGCAAATTAGATAATCTGGAAGAAATGGATGCCTTCCTAGAGATGTACCAACTGCCAAAATTGAACCAGGAAGAAAGAGAAAACCTGAAGGGACCTATAACCACTAAGGAAATTGAAGCAGTCATCAAAAATCTCCTAACAAACAAAAGCCCAGGGCCAGATGGCTTCCAAGGGGAACTCTCCCAAACATTTCAAGAAGAATTAATACCTATTCTTCTGAAACTGTTCCAAAAAATAGAAATGGAAGGAAAAGTTCCGAACTCGTTTTATGAGGCCACCATTACCTTGATCCCAAAACCAGACAAAGACCCCATCAAAAAGGAGAATTACAGACCAATATCCTTGACGAACATGGATGCAAAAATTCTCACCAAAATACTAGCCAAAGGGATCCAGCAGTACATTAAAAGGATTATTCACCATGACCAACTGGGATTTATCCCTGGGCTGCAACATTGGTTCAACATCTGCAAATCAATCAACGTGATACAATACATTAAGAAAAGAAATAACAAGAATCATATGATCCTCTCAATAGATGCAGAAAAAGCATCTGACAAAGCACAGCATCCTTTCTTGTTCAAAACTCTTCAGAGTATAGGGATAGAGGGTACATACCTCAATATAAAAGCCATCTATGAAAAACCCACAGCAAATATCATTCTCAATGAGGAAAAACTGAGAGCTTTCCCCCTAAGGTCAGGTACACAGCAGGGATGTCCACTATCACCACTGCTATTCAACATAGTATTAGAAGTCCTAGCCATAGCAATCAGACAACAGAAAGAAATAAAAGGCATCCAAATCGGCAAAGGAGAAGTCAAACTCTCACTTTTTGCAGATGATATGATACTTTATGTTGGAAAACCCAAAAGACTCCACCCCAAAACTGCTAGAACTCAGACAGGAATTCAGTAAAGTAGCAGGATATAAAATCAATGCACAGAAATCAGTGGCATTCCTATACACCAACAACAAGACAAAAGAAAGAGAAATTAAAGAGTTGATCCCATTTACAATTGCACCGAAAAGCATAAGATACCTAGGAATAAATCTAACCAAAGAGGCAAAGAATCTGTACTCAGAAAACTATAAAATACTCATGAAAGAAATGAGGAAGACACAAAGATATGGAAAAACGTTCCATGCTCATGGATTAGAAGAACAAATATTGTGAAGATGTCAATGCTACCTAGAGCAATCTACAATTTCAATGCAATCCCTATGAAATTCCATCCACTTTTTAAAAAGAAATGGAACAAATAATCCTAAAATTTGTATGGAACCAGAAAAGACCCCGAATAGCCAGAGGAACATTGAAAAAGAAAAGCAAAGCTGGTGGCATCACAATTTCAGACGTCAAGCTCTATTACAAAGCTGTCATCATGAAGACAGTATGGTATTGGCACAAAAACAGACACATAGATCAATGGAACAGAATAGAGAGCGCAGAAATGGACCCTTAACTCTATGGTCAATTCATCTTCGACAAAGCAGGAAAGAATATCCAATGGAAAAAAGACAGTGTCTTCAAAAAATGGTGTTGGGAAAATTGGACAGCCACATGGAGAAGAATGAAACTGGACCACATCCTTACACCACACACACAAATAGACTAAAAATGGATGAAAGACCCTAAATGTGAGACAGGAGGAGTCCATCAAAATCCTAAACAGGCAGCAACCTCTTCAACCTCAGCCGCAGCATCTTCTTCCTAGAAACATCGCCAAAGGCAAGGAAAGCAAAGGCAAAAAAGAATATTGAGATTTCATGAAGATAAAAAGCTTTTGGACAGCAAAAGAAACAGTCCACAAAACCAAAAGACAACCGACAGAATGGGAGAAAATATTTGCAAATGACGTATCAGGTAAAGAGCTAGTATCCAAAATCTATAAAGAATTTATCAAACTCAACACCCAAAGAACAAGTAATCCAATCAAGAAATGGGCAGAAGACATGAACAGACATTTTTCCAAAGAAGACATCCAAATGGCCAACAGACACATGAAAAAGTGTTCAACATCGCTCGGCATCAGGGAAATCCAAATCAAAACCTCAGTGAGACACCACCTCACATCAGTCAGAATGGCTAAAATTAACAAGTCAGGAAATGACAGATGTTGGCGGGGATGTGGAGAAAGGGGAACCCTCCTACACTGTTGGTGGGAATGCAAGGTGGTACAGCCAGTCTGGAAAACAGTATGGAGGTTCCTCAAAAAGTTGAAAATAGAGCTACCCTGTGATCCAGCAATTGCACTACTGGGTTATTTACCTCAAAGACACAAATGTAGGGATCTGAAGGGGTATGTGCACCCCAATGTTTATAGCATCAATGTCCACAATAGCCAAACTACGGAAAGAGCCAAGATGTCCTTCGACAGATGAATGGATAAAGAAGATGTGGTATATATAGACAATGGAATATTATGCAGCCATCAAAAGGAATGAAATCTTGCCATTTGCAATGACACGGATGGAACTGGAGGGTATTATGCTGAGCGAAATAAGTCAATCAGAGAAAGACATGTATCATATGATCTCACTGATATGAGGAATTTTTAATCTCAGGAAATAAACTGAGGGTTGCTGGAGTGGTGGGGGGTGGAGGCATGCCTCCAGTGGCTGGGTGATGGACTTTGGGGAGGGTATGTCTTATGGTGAGCGCTGTGAATTGTGTAAGACTGTTGAATCACAGACTTGTACCTCTGAAACAAATAATACATTATATGTTAATAAAAAAGAAGAAGATAGTAGGAAGGGAAAAATGAAGAGGGGGGAGTCGGAGGGGGAGACGAACCAGGAGAGACTATGGACTCTGAGAAACAAACTGAGGGTTCTAGAAGGGAGGGGGTGGGTGGCTGCGTTAGCCTGGTGATGGATATTAAAGAGGGCATGTACTGAATGGAGCACTGGGTGTTATAGGCAAACAATGAATCATGGAACACTACATCAAAATCTAATGATGTAAGGTATGGTGATTAACATAAAATAATAAAATAAAAAAAGATAATATTAACATTTTAATTATATGCCAATACTGAAGTGATCAACTTCTTTACCCATTAATTTTAAACACACCACACACACACACACCGGCACTACTCTTCATTAATCCTACATATTATGCTAATTTTTATGACACTCTCACAATACAGCCTTGTTCTCCCAGTGATGTCCTCTCTCTTCTCCTATGCTCATCTCTTCTCTACATGACAATGAACTTCATCTCTTCCAGAAAGACTATTCCAGTTATTCTTAAATCAAACTAATCTCTTACTTCCATTTTGCATGTTTTTTAAAATAATAACCTAGCAATTTATCACTGAATTTTTGTAATGTTTCAAAATCCTCTATGTACCTTAATTATATTTTATTTCTTGCAATCCTGTCAGTGGTACATGTATGTGTTAGTATAACTACTAACACATATAAGTGAAGACTATATCAAATAAAGTGGAAGCAAAGAGAACAAAACATTGTCCCAAAACCATAATGTGCTAGTGTGTATCCTCCAGCATACCTGAGAGAGAAGTGTAGGACAGGGAGATGTGTTTCAGATTCTGGGGAAGAAAAGTTAATTAAACCTCATTAGAGTTTGTACTGAATATTTCTCATAAATCTCACTATCTCTACCTTCTGCCCGATCACAGCCTTTGATGACTAATTTCACTTCTTTAAACCCTAGTTATCAGAAAAGATACTATACACAAATGGGAAGATAACCTTAATATTCATAATTTCCTAGGGCAAAAGGAGCATATTTATTCATTTTTATGCCCTTGTATCTACAAGATTTGTTGGCTATGCTCCATGAATAGGTCTTTAATGTGTAAAAGGACAGATGGACAAATCAGTGGAAGGATAGATGTCAACATCAAAGTGTCCATTAGTCTACCTTTGTGTTGACAAACTCAGTCTCTGGGCCTATAAACCAAGACTAACCACAATTGTGTGAAATGCCCTATGATTATGGGAACTACTATTTATTTTATCACAAACCTTTCAAATGTCCACAGATCCCACTTGAAATAGAGAAAAACCTGTGTAGGGCATATACCCGAAACTCAGTAATGCTTGTTGATGAATTGTGAACACAACTGTTTCATCCCACTTAGACTTTTCCCTCCTTTTTATGAATCCAAATATAGGTTCTCTTAATGTAAAGTATGGTTTCTATTTCCAATTCCCTTTAAATTGTCTAAAGTAATCACTGTATTTCTAAAACATAGAAATATTGTCTTCCTGAAATGTTTTTCCCTGAAATGTTAACACTGGAGTCTATGGTTAAATCCTTATCCCTGTTCTCTTGGTGTTTAGTATAAATTATGTCACTTTAAGACAAGCTGGAATCTTAAAAATATTTCCTTAAAAAAACTATTTGGATTTAAATTTCAAAGAAAAATTTGAATACTTGTAGTAGTATATAAGGTTGCCATAGTATGACTTTCTTATTGCAAATATTTTGATTTTATTTTTGACTTCTAGCGCTTTAATGTAGGGTAATTTAAACTAGTTAAAAGCACGATATGACATATAAATCATATAGTGATAAAGAACATATTTTTGGTAATTTAGAGACAAGAAAATATGTTTTAATGGTACACTTTTCTAAGTACTTCTTTAATTTTGGTAGGAAATGATCTACTCTTGATAGTAATATATTTTGACATATGTTACTCTAAAAGGATAACAATTAATTATATTTTAACCTAATTTTTCAATTGTCTGAGCTATGAATCAGGAACTAGAGATGTCATAATTTTAATAGCCCTTTCTTCGTTTTTATTACCGAGAGAAAAAAGACCATTACTAAAATACAGGGAATTTTCTGTCCCAGTCTCTTGGGAAATAGGGAGTAAAACTGCTATTATAAGGATCCGCATCCCTTAAGATAGTCCAGGTCGGATTCTGCTTGACTGAAATCATACGTGGAATCTAAAAAAAACCCAAGACAATGAATAAGCCAACAAACAAAAAGCGGACTCAGACCTGTAAGTACAGAGAACTGATGATTGCCAGAAGGGAGGGGGCGTGTGGGGAAAATGGGTGAAGGGGAGTGGGAGATGCAAGCTTCCAGTAACGGGAAGAATAAGTCACAGGAAGAAAAGGCACAGCATTACGAACATGTCATTGATATTGCAATAGCGTTGTATGGTGACAGATGGGAGCTACCCTTGTGTGAGCAAAGCATAATGTACAGACTTGTCAAATCACCATGTTGTACACCTGAAACTAATGTAACATTGCATGTCAACTATAATCAAATAAAAAATTAAAAACAAAAGACAGTCCAGTCCTGCTCTGAGAACATTCCCCTTCTCTCAGGTTCAGTAACAACCCTATGCTTCTCTCTGTACCTCTCTCTCTCATGTTGGTCTTGTAGCAAAAGAAGCATAGTCTGTCTTTCATCCCAGTATTGCAGGGTCAGGGGCTCTTTTCAGGTCTAACATAGATGAGACGGTATTCCTAGTGTCCTCCTTCACATCTTTAAGGCCCCCATACTCCCCAGCCCCTGTCAGACATCCTGCGCACTCATCATTTTAGGTCACATCTCTAACTTGTTTTCTTAATTTTTTAAAGATTTTATTTATTTATTTCAGAGAGAGAGAAAGAGAGAGAGAGCATGAGCGAGTAGTAGAAGGCAAATCTGAAGCAGTACCTGTTCCCACGACAGTGATCATGACCTGAGTGGAAACCAAGAGTCAGATGCTTAACCCCCTGAGCCACCCAGGCACCCTCTAACTCGTTATTAAATAATAAATAAGTACCCTACACAGTGACAAAATAAATATCTAGTGAGCTGAACGTATTTATATTTTAGTAAGAATTTTCGTAATTCTTTACATGTGACAGAAGGAACAACATACTTGTATATTTGAAAAATACAGACAAAAAAGGAGAAAAAATTAAAAACAGTAACTCATAATCATTCTATCAGAAAGTTACTTATTATGTTAGCATATTTAATTCTGATATCATGTATCATTTTCTTTGCATTTACATATATGTACCTGCATGTAATTTAACTGTGAATGTACTGTGCATATAATTCTATATGGTTGTAACTCTATATCCAATGATTTTCACTTAACATTTTATTCTGAGCTGTTCTAATGTCATTAGTTTTTTTTTCCACAAGATCAATTTTAATAGCTGTATAATATTCCATGAAATAGATGGAAAACTAGATGATGATAAATTATCTAACCATACACCTACTTTTGCATGTGTACTATATGATATTTTGTCCTTATATATTATATTGTAATAAAAATATAAATTATCCCCCAAAGCTTATGGTAATGAGTTCAATTCTACCATTTTTCATTATCACCTTGATTGATGGTTATAATTTTTTTTTTAAAGAAAATAAAAAATAAGACAAAAGAGTTAAAATTCTGACGGGGAAGGCTGGGAATGAGAATGCTGTCAGTGTTTTAACTAGCTCCCTATGCACAAAAATATCCAAAAGCTTCTGCAACACAGTGAATGGATAGACAAAAATTCTAGCATGAAAATAGTGCCAAACAAAAAATAACAAGAATCATTTGATTCCCCCAATTATGAATTCTCTATTATTATAAATATTATTGATATTATTTCCATAATTTTTATTTTTCAAGAAGAATACAACAACGGCTTTTCCCTTTCTATTCAATATCCCAGATCCTGTTCATTGGGATGAGACGGGGCATTTGCAGAGAAATATCAGGGGCTTTTACAAAGATATATCAGGTCTATATATCTATATCTATATCTATATCTATATATATACAGCATCTCTAAAAGTGGTTATCAGGATCCTGACCATTTGAAGATCTATAAGGCTTCAGACCTTCCTTTCTTACTTACCTATTTTTTTACCTTTTTCATTCTGCCTTTACCTTTTTTATCTTTGCTTCTTACATATTTTGCTTTTTAATTTTCGCTATGCTTCTACTTATAGGAACTATTACCCCAGTTTAAATGAAAACAAAGTAAAACAAAATACAAACATCAGTAGGCTTTAAAAAATTGCTGAGAGACCCTGGTTTGTCTCATTTTAGTGACTTTCCTATATCAATATGTCATTTTGCCACACATCATTTAAAATATAACAGGTTTACATATCTGGTTTTGGATATCACCTTGGGAGATGAGTTGAATTGGTCCCAACATTAAGTCCAATAAGGTCATGATTAAATCCAGAGCCTCAGACATCATCGCTCATCCCAACTAGCTATTAAAAAAAAAAAAAAGTATGGAACAGCTCACATGCTAGATGGACACTGGGAAGGACAGGCTCATATAGATCAGAGAAAAATCTATGCATATCACAAGAAAAGGAACTGAAATGAATTCTCTACTGTTTGTGGATTAAGGCATCCACATGTATATATCAAGGAAAATAGAGTGGTTTATCCTATTACTCTAACTAAACTACTTATTGAGTAGGAGATGAGTCTAGGCAGGGTGCTAATTGCTGGGGTGACTCAAACATGAATGTGACGCAGGTTCCACTCCTCAGGGCTTTCTGCCTCTCCAAGCTGATGTTGGCAAACTACAGCCAGCTGACAAAGTATTGGTCACTGGTTCACAATGGGACAAGTTTAATTGAGAGTACACATTTAGAAACTCTGGTAGCAATTTCACATCATTGCAAGTCCAAATGTTTAAGTGGACTAAGCTCACCGAGCAGCTGAATGAGTGGGTGAGCCAGTGACAGACTAGCTATACACAATAGAAACTCATTACATGATGCAATAACTTAACATTAGTTTGTCTATTATAACCCAGATGTAAAGTTCAAAATCTACTTTTTTATCAAAAGATAATTTAAATGATCTATACTCTACAGGATAAATTTTGAAACTAGCTAGTGGTAAATAGTTGAAGTTATCAAGTTATCTCTTGATTCATTATGGGTAAAAGCTCAAAATGAACATCCTGAGATTACCAAAATTGTTTTAAAGTCTTTTTGTTTTCCATTATTATCATCCTCATTTTGGAGATTGATTTCTCTTCTACTATATTAAAACAAAAAATAGAAATAATCGAGATAAAGTTTGTCCTCGGTGAGTAGTGCTGTCATCAGTCTAACCTAGATTACTGACTTAACAAGAAGGAAACAAGCTCATTTATTACATTAAAACTTTAGTGATATGCCAGTGCCTCTTCAAAATATGAGACTAGACATTTAGTATGAATTATTACTAACTCTCTTAATACTTGTTAATTCTGATTTAAGAACAAAAAGAGGTGTAATAGTAATACTTTCTATTAATTACCTGTATATACTCTCCTAAAAAAGTAATATTTGAAATTCCTTCTTTAATCCCAATATTATGTTTGTACTTATTATATTTCTGAAATATAATTTTAGAACTCTTGATTGCAGTAAGATGAAATTTGGGGTTGTATTTGAATATCTAGTTATCTTTTTTCAGTTATTTACTTTTATTGTATTTTTCAAAAGTATTGATTCATGCCAAAATGGAAAGAACACTGAACAACATGGAACTGAATTATATGGACCCATTTATATGTAGATTTTTTGATACACTATAGAACAGTAAGTGTATTTCTCTTCCTTCTGATTTTCTTAAGAACATTTTCTTTTCTCTAGTTTATTTTCCCCCATTCCCATTTTTTACTTTTAATTTTTTGATGTAAGTTTTTAATTCCAGATTGGTAACATACAGTGTAATATTATTTTCAGGTGTACAGTATAGTAATTCAACAGTTCCATACATCACCCTGCACTCATCATGACAAGTGCAGTCCTTAATCCCCATCACCTGTTTAACCCATCCCCTAATGCCCTCCCCTCTGGTAACCATCAGTTTGTTCTCTATAGTTAAGAGTCCGTTTCTTGTCTCTCTCTCTCTCTCTCTCTTAATTTTTCCCTTTGCTTATTGTGTTTCTTAAATTCTAGATCATTTTAGAAGAATACAGTATATAACAGGTATAATACATAAAATATCAATCAACTGTTTATGTTATCAGAAAGGCTTCCAGTCAACAGGAGGCTATTAGTAGATAAGTTTCTGGGGAGTCAGAAGTTATATACGAATTTTCAACTGTGCAGGGTGGTTGGCGCTCCTAACCCTGTGCTGTTCAAGGGTCGCATGTAAAAACAAATGAATTAAATTTAAAAATAGTGATCTTTCACAATAGTTTCAGAAACACTGTCTTAGAGGAGAGTAGGTATGTTCTAATTATAATCGAGGTACAAATTTCTATATGGGAGAGTTCAACCTTAGTGTTTAGAGTAAGATAATGTCCTGACAGCCGGCAGGACAAATAGTCACTGGCTTTGCACCTGGGCATCAGGTTTCAAGCAGGATAAAATCTGGGCTTTCCTACTGGGGAAGGGATTCTAGAGGGAGAAAAGAGTGTGGGCAAAGGCACAGATTCAAGGAAGCTTCTGAGCTTATGAAGAACATCAAGAAGTTCAATGTGCCTAAAATACAATGTAAAGCTGACTAATTGGAAAGAGGCTGAGCTTAATTCTGAGAAGATTGCTACAAAGGGAAGAGTGAAATTTATTCAGCTGGCAAAAGGGTTCCTCTGATGTTTTTTGAGAAGTGCATTAACAGTTTTCAGCTGGGCCTTATAAAGTTGGCTTTAACAGGAAACTGATGGAGGGATTGGTTGGAGACCCATGTGACTAAAAAAAGGGGAAGGCACTATTTTTCTTAATTAGTTATACAAATCACATAAACATACCCTTTATTAAAGAAAATTTAGAAAAAAAAGTAATAGCTAAAGAAAAAAAAAAAGCAGGCCAAAATCCAGCCATCTGGACACATTCACTGGTATGCAATATAATGTGATATTACATGCCATAAACACTGTTTTGAAGACCTCTTTGTTCACTTTTTCTATCATGAACATGCCAATAAATATGCTTATATATCTTTCTTTTAGTGACCACATAAGTTAACATTCCATGGATATACCTAGGGAGAAGACATTCCTGCAATACTAAAGATGAAAGGATTAATAGCAATGAAATCTACAACAATGAGATTATTAAAGTGGCTGGCACATGTGTTAGAGACTGGGAATAGCATTTCAGAGTTGAACAAAGAAACAGGGTAAGTTTTACACTTAAACACAGTGGGTAAAGCAGGGTCCATCTCTTACCAGCTGTGTTTCTGCATACATTTTTTTTCGCTGAAGTCTCAGTTTTCTGGGGTTAATAATTTTAACTTTACATGCTATTCCTGAAATATTGGTAGAAAGCATCTAGCACAAAACCTAACACAGAAGGCCCTCAATTAATATTCTTTGATGATTGATTGATCATCAAATGTATGCGGGGAGATGAATAATGTTACCGAAGATGGATTTCCAGGTTTCAAGGTGACATAACTAGGAAGAAGATGTTATAAAAATGGAGATTTCAAGGATATGAGCAGATTTGGGGGAAGGCAGTTGTTAAGCTAACCATGAACATGAGCACCCATCCAAGGCTGCAATGACATTCACAGATATATTAGTTGAGAAACAGCATAATGAACGACATTACTGCATTACATCCTAGACTTGCCAGGGCCATGTCAACTCCCTCCTTCTCCTTGACCAGTAATGCATTAAGTGTTGGTAGGTGACCTCCAAGAATTAAATGAAGCTTCCAAATGAGCTCAGCTTTGACTCCTTCAAGCCACTTACATACTAAGACGACCTAGTGAGACATCTCATAAAGAAAACGATGACATTTCACCCTCAAATATAATCTGTGATAATGAGGCCAAGGTTACACATTTTATCCATATAGTTCCCACTGTATTTTCTGGCTATGTGAGAAATATGTAAATAGGCCAAGTATCTAGCGATCACCAGAAAGAAGATCTGAGTTGGATAAGAGAAATGAATGAGCACAAATCTACTCCTCTACTTTAAAAGCAGCCCAGTGCACAAAATCTACTGACGGTGAGTCAATTTCTTCAGTGGTATTTGTAAAGACTGCATGTGTCTGAAAGATTAAATTGTGTTTAACCTGGTTTAAAAGATTCTTTTTATGTCAAATTATTTTATAAATATCTTAGATATTAGGTTTTACTTAGAGTATAATAATAACACTACAGCTTTGCCCGAGGATATTTTCTCAAGATCAGGTTTGTCAATGATTGGAAAAGAAATGATGAAAAAAGTGATGAAAATGATTAATTGTAAATATATTATTTTGGTATCCTATAAAGGGTTAAAGTGGAATGTGTGTCCCAGATATTGAAATGTGGCTTAATTTAGCAAGCAGTTCACCATAAATATCTGTCCAGGCTTTTGGCACTTCAGTATCAAACTGTCAGTCATACACAGGAGTAAATGCCTCATTAAATAGTCCAAAGCTCGCCTGAGAAGGGAGATGAAATCCATGATTTTTTTCTTGCTTTCCAAAGACTACACAAATTTCTATAGTTTGGCCAAAATCATGGTAAATAAAACAGAATGCTCCTGAGCAGTTCAAATGTAATGACTCCCGATTTTTTCCCCACAATTTTTATGTCACCTCTTTTAACAGAAAATAGGAATGCTAGGAAGTACAAAGATGATTTTAAAATTAAATCAGGGGAAAAAGATTTGTGAGAGATCCATGCAATGTCGGTAATGATATACCTCTTTATTAGCCTTCCTTAGTCATAGTGCTCATCTGAACTAAACATAGGGTACATCTAAAGTAATTATAGTGCAAGGCAAGAGTATGGAAAGTCCTAAATTTATGGACAATTCAAAATAAATTTACAAAGAAATTAATAAAATGCTCTTTTGTTTTCTGTATCTATAATATCATCACCATGATACACACTCATCTTCCAACGAATTTTAACTGAAACTTGAGTTTATCTAAAAATAACACTGGACTTCAATTAAATACATTCATTCATTTATTCAAATCTTGAGTGCCTGATGATCTTCAGGAACTGTATCAGTGCTAGGTAAATAACTATGATTTGGCCTCTGCCCTCAAAAACTAAGTTACATTCTTTTTATAGCTTCCACAAATTATCATTTAATTTGCAGGCATAAATGCACTTAATTAGAATATTAGAGAAGAAAGAATGGACTGTATGTGAGATGCTCTTTATTAGATAAAAAGGCAAAGCTTTTTTTATCTGTCATACAAATAATCTACTCTATGCCTTGCAAACAAGCAAAGTTATTATGTCTAAATAAAGTGAAGGGCAAAGATTAACAACTGTCTAACAACAGTGATTAGTATAGTCAGGCAAATTGGAATAGTCAAGGAATGGAAACATGACTTCCTTTTTACCAAGGAAGTTTACATTTCTTATGATTACATTATCCAGTAACTTCTCCTATTACCTTTCACTAAGACAAACCAAAGTCCACGGAACATTCAGTGGTTTTTATTTTTTGGTTGTTTCTTTTTTAATCTAGATGCTTTTGATAATAATAAAATCAGAAATAACCTAAGGGAAATTGAGGCAGCGTTTTTTCTGGAAAAGGACAAAGTGCAGTATATTTCCATGCCATATCCAAGTATTTCAAGTTTGCAAAGATTCTTCCTAGTTTGTAGCACTTAAGCTTAAAAAGAAAAGCCACAGAGAAAAGAAAATTAATCTGATTGCCAAATTTGAAGCACTTAACCTATACATGCTCCCCAAATCTAGACTTCTACACCAAGAAGAATTATCCAGAGAAGTGAAAAAGATTTAACACATGCTTAAAGCCACAGAACTAGTGACTGTGAAAAACAGCAGAGATAGAACAGTCAGTCTAATACTTGGAGAATAATTTGATGGATGACCTATCTTAGGAATTGGATTTCTTGCACAAAAGCCAAGGTATTAATTTCTGATTAAGTAGTATATTGGTATATGTAGTCATTGAAGCATAATGTCCATTAAAATACTAAAATACCATTATTTAATTTTAATGACATGGAACTCAAAATAAATACAGCACATACAAATGTGTGCACATACCATTGATCCACCGAGCTTCTGGGTCATGAAGCACAAAGTCTCTCCTGAAGAGGTCTTCTAAAGACAATCTAGTTTCTGATGAATTTGTGAGTTCATCTAAAATAAAATAAATCTCAGATTAGACACTTACTTCAAGTTAGTTTTTAAAACTAATGAATTATAAAATTTGGAATATTTTGTTACAAAGATATCTTAACTAGAGGGCAATATAAAGTAGTTATCTTCGTATGGTCTTCGGCATTTGAAGCTTTTTGTTTCATGAAACTTTTTAATATATTAAGTTATTTTAAGTATTATAATTGTCTTCATCTAGCACAAATTTAATAGATCAAGCCTTGTTATGTAGTGATATATAACATAAAAATAGTTAAGAGTTCCTGTTCTACATTGAGCCCACACATTTTTCAGGGTTTAACCATAATCTAGCCCATTACTTTCCAAAATGACTTTGACATATTCTCCTAAGGCTAAATTTGTATTTTTGTTGTAAACACCAAAGATGAGAGAGTTGAGGGTCCTGATATAAATGATAAAGAAAAGTTCCCAACTCAGAAGGAAGTTCACTAAATACACAGAATGAATACCAAGTTCCACCAAATAATTACCACCAAATACTATAGATTTAGAAGTTAAATATAAAAATTCAAACAATTCCAGTATATTAATGAAAAGCACAAATATATATAAGCCCCTGACATAAAAACTAGTTACACTTCTCTTTTTAGTTCAAGAATCTAAGAAATGGAAGGATAATATGGTTGAAGTACCAAAATCAGGCATAACAAACATGTTTTTGATACAAGAGGCTACAGAAAGTTAGCAGTATTTCATTTTCTTTTCAGTAGCATTTTTTATTTACTGAATAAAATCATCTGTTACCTTTCAGCTGTGACCTTCACTCTCGCTGAAAATAAAATGTCAAAGATATATACTAACCTCATTAGATATTGTTTTTTAAAGGTTCAGCACTTATTGCAGTGAGAGCTTTGTTTCTTCCAGCAGAAAAGCTGGGGTAAAGAATCAATAACTTCAAATGCAATTTCCTCTCACAAGAATCAACCCATATTGAACCAACAAAATAACTGCTAACAACTGAATAAAATATTACTAATGGTGATAGAGTTGTATGATCCCAAGGCTAGCATAGGACATTGTGATCATATATGGATTTTCAAAACAAAATGGTCCATTTGATAGTCTGACACATCAAAATTGGAACTTCCTTTATTCATTCAACAAATACTGGACCTTTAATTCTCCAAAATTTTAAATGAAGTATTGTAAGTTATTGGAGACATATCTAGGATCTGTCCTGAGGGATTCACACTTGCAAAGCAAGAAAAATTATGCTAAATGTCAGAATGAGGATACAGAGTGTTGTAGAAGTACAAAGAAAGGAAGGGAATATCTTGCAAAAGCCATCAGAGAAAGCCTCAGTTATAAATAAAATGACCAACTCTCATCCATTGCTGGAGGGAATGCAAAGTGCTAAAGCCACTTTGGAAGACAGTTAAGTGGTTTTTCACAAAACTAAATATACACGCCAGCATTTGTGCTTTGTGGTATCTACCCAAATGAGTTGAAAACCTATGTCCACACAAAACTCTGGGTATGAACTTTTGTAGCAGCTTTATTCATAATTGCCAAAACTTGGAAGGAACCAAGATGTCCCTCAGGAAGTGAATCAATAAACAAACTATGATATATCTAGATGACAGAATATTATGTAGTGATAAAAAATGAGCCATCAACTATGAAAACATATGGAGGAAACTCAAATGCCTATAATTAGGTAAAAGAAGACAATTTGAAAAGACTATACACTATATGATTCCAACTATGTAATATTCTGAAAAAGGCAAACTATGGAGAAACTAAAAATATCAGTGTTTTGCCAGGGCTTGTGGGGCAGGGTGGGAAAGGAAAAACAGGTGGAGCACTGAGGATTTTTGGAGCAGAAAAACTACGCTGTATGATCTATAACGGTGGATACAAGTCATTATACATTTGTCTAAACTAGGGCACCTGGGTGGCTCAGTCCAGTAAGCATCCAACTCTTGATTTCGGCTCAGGTCATAATCTCAGGATTGTGAGATTGAGCCCTGCACTGGGCTTCAAGCTTAGCACAGAGTTTGCCTGAGCTTCTCCCTCTTTCTCTCCCTCTGCTCCTCCCCAGCTCTCTCTCTCAAATAAATAAAATCTTAAAAATCTTTAAAAAAGAAAAAATAAACCTATATGTGTGTGTGTATTTTTCTTACAAAGATTTCTTTTTGTACCAAGGTAAATTCTACATATTTTGTCTACTTTATCACTACATCTTTTACAATGCAGATACAGATACAGATGTTACTATAAGAAATACCTTACAAGGCAAGTGCACCATACCAAATAATCTTATTTTCAAATAATATTTCAAATGATATTATCAATAATTCTCAAGCATATTTTCCTTTATATGATCTTTAAAATATTTCAGCATACCAAATAGATCTTATTAAAACTGCAATAAATATGCACAGTAAATTGGAATACTTTAACCATTTTATAATATTAAAACTTTTCACTCAGAACTACTTATACCACTCATATTTTATGTACATTTATAATATGGCATCTTCTATTTTTCCTATAGATCCTTTACTTTTCCTATTAAATTTAGTCCTAATTATATATAGTTTATTATTACCATGAACAGAACAGCTCTCATTATTTCAATATTATATATTATAGATTATATGATTTTAAGGTATTTGCAGATTCACATGCAGTTATAAGAAATAATAAAGAAAATCCTTTATATACTTCATCTAGTTTCTCTCAAATACATGCAGTATCTTGCATAATACATATCACAAAAAGAAACTGATATTTATACACTCAAAGTCATTCAGATTTCAATTTTACATGTATTCATTTGTGTATGTGTGTGTGGGTATGTTTGGTTCTATGCAATTTTATATATATGATGAGCACCTGTCAAGATACAGAATAGCTCTATCACCAGCATAGAAATGCACTTTTATTACCATAGCCTCCCTCTGCAGCCACTGGCAAACACTAATCTATTTTCGATCTCTGTAATTTTGTTATTTCAAGAATACTGTGTAAAAAGGATAATACAGCATGAAACCTTTAGAAATGGGCTTTTTTCACTCAGCACATTCCCTCAAGATCCATCTAAATTGTCGAGTCTATCAATACTCCGTTCCTTTTGATTGCTGAGTAATATTCCAGGGCATGAATATACAATGGTTTGTTGAACCTTTTATTCCTTGAAGTACATCTAGGTTGTCCTTTGTAATTTTGAGTTATTATGACTAAAGATTCTATGAGCACTTTTTTAACAGGCTTTGTATGAACATAAATTGTCCTCTCTTTGGGATAAATGCCAAAGTGTGCAACTGCTGAGTCACATGATAAAAATATGTTTAGCTTTGCAAGAAATGTCATAGGTTTTTCTGGAGTAGCTGTATCATTTTGCATTTTCAACAGCAATATATATATAAATGATCTAGTTTCTCTGCATTCTTGTCCCAATTTTTGTGTGTGTGTTTTTTTTAATTTAGCTATTCTGATATCAATGTAATGATATCCCATTGTGGTTATAATCTGCATTTCCCTAACAGCTAATAAACATCTTTTAATGTATTTGTAAACAGTATGCTTCCTTCAGTGAAATGTCTGTTCATGCCATTTGTCCATTTCTAATTGGATTGCTTTTGTTTGCATGTTTGTTGGTTTAACTTTTGAGTTGGAAAGTTCTTTATTCTAGATACAAATAATTTGTCAGATATTTCAATTTCAAATATTTCTTCCAAGTCTCTATCTTGTCTTTTCGTCCTCTTAAAAGGGACTTTTCTAGAGAACAAGTTTTCAAAATCATGGTGGTCCATTTTATCATTTTTTCCTTTAATAAATCATGCTTTTGCTGTCAAGATCAAGAATGCTTCACCTATTCCAGGGCCCTGAAGATTTTTTCCTATTTTGTTTTTTCTAACAGGGTCATAATTGTGTATTTTACATATAAGTCTCTGGTACATTTTGAGTTATTTATTGTATATGTTTGAGGATTGTTCGAGATTCATATTTCATTTAAATTTTCTTCTACTGGATGGCCAATTGCTCCAGCACCATCTGTTAAAAAGCATTTATTTCATGTTAGTGAATTATTCCATTATGTTGAATGTCAAAAACAATGTTGAATAATAATGGTGGTAATGACACACTTGTCCTTTTTATCTACAATGGCAGCATCTTCAATATTTCATTATAGAATAAGATATTTTTTCCTAGAATTTTGGTAAGGAAACTCTATCATTTGTAGGTAATATTTTTTATCCCTATGTCAGTTTTTATTTGAAATTATTACTATGTCATCATGCAGTTCCAACCTCTTTCATATAAACTTATTTTTTCCTCCTTTAATGTACTGATACAAAAATTATGTAAATGAAATTTCCTATTTCCAGCCAACTTCTATCTTTATAACAAAGCCCAAATGGTCAGGTGAATTGTTATCATTGTATCTGTGAAATTAATATGCAAAATCATTGTTTAAATGTTTAGATCCATGTTGATGAATGAAATGACACGATCCATTGTTTTTTTCATTTTGTATCATACTCATCAGTTAACATTTTAGTATTTATATTATTTTTGAACTTTTCCTGTGATCTGCAGTAATTTAATATATTTAAAAAGAAGAATTTTTCTTTTAACTCCAATTGTACCTGGAATTGATTTTGAAATCTTTTTTTTTTTTAAGATTTTTTAAAATTTATCAGAGAGAGAGAGTACAAGCAGGGGGAGTGGTGGGCAGAGAAGGCAGAGAGAGAAGCAGACTCCCCGCTGAGCAAGGAACCTAATGCTGGACTCAATCGCAGGACCCCTGGGATCATGACCTGAGCCTAAGGCAACCACTTAACCGAGTGAGTCACCCGGGCATCCCTGATTTTTAAAATCAACCCATCAAAATAATTCAAATTATTGTAATTAATCTTCCTTTTAAACAATAATCAGAGAGAGAGAGAGAGATGTGATTTAAGGATTAATTTTTTTGGTTTCAATCATTATTGAGAGAATGTACTATATACTTCATTCTTTTTTCTTTCTTTTTTCCATTTCTTTCTTCATTCCTTTCTTTAAATTTGCCTTAGCTGCTGGACACTATCCCTGAGGTCTCTTGAATTTTTCAGTCCTGGAATAAAGACTTCTTTGCCTACATATAATGAATAATTAAGCTTCTCATTTAATACCCTCCCAAGCTGGTTTCTATCCTCTATCTCCTGTTTCTTCAAATCTCATCATAATTTTTTGGGGTGCTCATCCTTTGCAATTAATCTTCCATTTTCCAAATGCCCTCCAAATCCTATTGGGTATCTTCATTCCACAGGGGAAACTGAGGCCCAGTAGGGTTAAATGTGACAAAGTTTACATGGTTAGTAAGAGGCAGGACTGAAACTGGACCTGTATCTTTCTGACTTATTAAGCTCCAATGTCTCTCAAATTAAGTTATCTCTCCTCATCCTCTTTCAAAGTATATCAACTAGGTTTTGTTTTTTTAAAGATTTTATTTATTTATTTGAGAGAGAGAGAATGAGAGATAGAGAGCATGAGAGGGGAGAGGGAGAAGCAGACTCCCCACTGAGCAGGGAGCCCGATGTGGGACTCAATCCTGGGACTCCAGGATCATGATCTGAGCTGAAGGCAGTCGCTTAACCAACTGAGCCACCCAGGCGCCCTCAACTAGGTCTTTTTAAAAAAGACAATATACAATTTTATAAATGTTATTTTAAGAATATTCTTACTGTCTTTTAGCCACAGGAGCCCTTTTCCAAATTGAAATTCAGCTACTTAGCATCCCCTCCCCAGACCTTAGCATTTCTTTCTGGTTCAACTTGCCCAAGTTCCATTGCCATTGTCTTTCTCTTTTCTCACAGCACTCACTAAGAAGTACAGCTTTTTGTTTTGTTTTGTTTTGTTTTGTTTTCTTCAAGAAAACATGTCAGGAAAATTCCAAAGGAAACCTCTGCTCCCTGTTGCATGCTATTTCCTGTCACCTCTTCAGTAGCATTCCCTATCACACCTCATCAGCAAATATTTATAAACCACATTCGAACCTAATTTTGTAGGAACTAATTTTGTAGGAACTTAATCCTAATTTTGTAGGAACTTAATTTATGTTAGAATCATCTGGAAAAATATATATTTTTTAAATCTGGAGAAATCTTATTATTTGATACATTTTTAACAATTTTCTCTGTATTTCAACACAAAGGCCACACTTGGCAACAAAGAATCATGGACACCATTCATTCATCCCAAATTCATTCCCAGTGAACCCTGAGAAGGTAGGTCAGAAAGAAAGTGGTAACAGAATGTAAATGATTTTAAGAGATGACCCCCCTCATGTAAGGTCCCTTTTTAATAAATCTTCATAAGAGGAAATTCTGAAACACTACCTATTCCTTATTATAACAAAATATTACTTAAATTTAATATCCATCTCTCTTGGGTGCCTGGGTGTCTCAGTTGGTTAAGCCTCCAACTCTTGGTTTGGGCCATTCTCTCCCTCTCTAAAAAACAAAAATGAAATAAAATAAAATAAAATATAAAAATAAACAAAAAATAATGTGGAAAAAAAAAAAAGAAATAGTTGTAGGTCATACCAGGACACATCTTGTGATTTTTTTTTCTGTTCCAATAATATGTACTTTCATCCTTCAAATTTACATTATTAACTATCTAATTCTTTAACTGGGAATTAGCAAACCTTTATTCATTTTCTTGGTGATAAATCAAGAAACATTAAAGAGAATTTGGGATTCTGTATCTGATCTTGAATGGCATACATCCTGACATTTAGTATGCTGTACAGTGTTTCAGCATCCTAGTGAAAAAAAAGGACAGAAAATAAGAAGGGAACTAATGCTTCAGCTGTTAGATAATAAAAACAAAACTTTATGGTCTGTTGACTGGTTAGGAAATGTATAAGCAACAAATATTTTGAATAGGTCTAGAATTTAGCCATGACTATTATATAAGAAGGGGTGGGAGGGATGTTATTATTTCAATGAATTTTAAATATTCACCAATGTTTAAAATGGAAATGTGCTAGAAGAGTAGCCTTCACTGACACTGAACAGGGAAAACTGGTAACAACCTGTAAAACTAGATAGAGATTTAAACATTGCGGTGGGAAATGGAGGTGATGGTACAGTGGGCTTCAGGAGAAAGGACAGAATCACATGAACAGAAAGGGGAAATGGCTTTGTACTTCTTGTGGGAAATTCTAACTACCTGATTAGATATTTTTTATTAGTGTTTTAACAGAAAATTATTTCAAATAGGATTTAAATTAAAGGAAGTATTTCTGAGCCTCTGATGTCAAGAGTAAACTAGATAAAAAGTAACACAATTAGTTTCTATAAAGAGAAACCAAGAAATGAAAGTCAGAAATGAGTTTTTTCTTCAGTTCAATATTAAAGAACTTTCATTTTTCTTCTAAGATTATGCAATCAACTTATTTCAAAAGGCCATTTAAAAGCAAGATTGGATTTCTGGAAGAAAGCACACAAATACCAGTAACAGTCTGTGATCTTAAAAGACAGACTAGAACAGAAAAAAGAACATGGAATGAATATTTAATGTCAGTTCTGTCACTGAATTCATGTTGCCTTAGCTAAGATTCTATATCTTGTAACTATTAACAAATGATTACGCTGTTTCCAATTCTTTTTTTTTTTTGAGTACAGTCGACATACAATGTTACATAAGTTTCAAATGTACAACTTAGTGATCTGGCAAGTTTATATATCATATGCCATGTTCACCATCAGTGTAGCTACCATCTGTCCCTTTACATCCCTATTACAGTATTATTGACTGTATTCCTTATGTTGTGCTTTTTATTCCTAGGACTTATTCATACCATAATTGGAAGCCTATTCTCCCACTCCCCTTTACCTATTTTACCCAACCCAACTCCTCTATTCCCCTTTCCTCTTGTGATTCTTGTTATACAGTGCATCTTATTAGATTTTTGTGCTGTTCTTCATAATTATAACTATAATCAGAGGGTCCTATTTGGTTAACAAATACTTAGCCTTTTACCAGCAACTATTAATAATTATAGGTATTCAGAGTTTCACACATGTACACTCACATATATATACACACACACCAAAGAGGTATCTCATATTTAGTTGCAAAATAACTAGAGATATGTTACCCAGTATTAGTGAAGAATAAGGACTATGAGAGGTAGATTTTTTATAAAGATTTTACTGATTGATTTAGAGAGAGCATAAGTGGGGGATGGGTAGAGGAAGAGAGAGAATTTCAAACAGACTCCACCCCGAGCATGTAGATGGACGCAGGGCTCGCTCTCACGACTCTGAGATCATGAACTGAGCTGAAATCAAGAGTTGTACGCTTAACTGACTGAGCCATCCAGATATTCCCCTATTTCTTTTTTAAATAAATGAGCAAATATACAGAAATCATTAGGCAAAATATTCAGTTTATTTAAAGTTAGTCATTCTCATTATTATGATTAAAACATTAAAATGTATAAGTCAATATGAAGTAGCTTTAAATTTTTCAATTTCAGAACCACAAATAATTTTTTTTTGTTCTTTTGGAATATCCTTGTATTTCACTGTTCTTTCCTTAAGCCAAAATGCTTCAAAATGTATGTTCTCAGATTTACCCTACCAGAAACTCAGTATTGAGTTTCTTATTATAATTAATGGGAAAAAAAGGTAAAATGTAAAATTCACTCAAAAGTCTCTTTTTGGAAGAAGGACATGTGACTATGTTTAATCTATAAGGTCAAAAATATGAATCACACAAATAATAAATTACTATTCTTTTCAATGAAGGAAACTTCAAGCAGCTTGTCACTTAGTATTGTTGTGAACATCAATTCAACCATTCAAGCAGAAGCACAAAAAGAATTAATGCATCACACAACATGTTTTATAGTCCCAGAAAACTATCTTTGTTCCTTCTAGCATGTCAGGAATTTACTTTTATATCACTTTCTTTTGCCTTTTCTTACTCTAATATCTTGTGGCAAAAGCTAAGTTTCTTGAACAAAGAGGCCAATTTCTCATCAATTCTACCCCCAGAACTACTTTTGATTCAGATTAACCTGCTACCTTATAAAGTCTACTAATATATACCCTTCTAATACAATTCATTCCCTAAATCAGATTATCTTCCACTGAATATTTGTTCCTTCTTGAGTATATTTCTGGCATGTGGCTTTCATATCCAAAGCCATATTTTAATCATAAAAAATGCATATTAAAAACCAGCTATGTGAAAAGTTACCAAACTATGACCAAAGCTGTGTCTATACTGAATAGAACTGAACAGGACAGTTGGCAAATAAGGTATTCTATATTTATTTATGTGTCTTCTTCTTCCCCACCCTGCCCCCTTTCACCATACATGGGGAGAATTTTCAGGAATTTCACATTGAATATGAAATGATGAAATGTGGATTACAAGAAGCTTACCTCCTATGATGCTTTCATCTTCTCTATGGTTCCCAACACACAGTTATGGGCCTATTCTCCCATCTCTATTCTCAAATAAGAACAAGCAACAATGCTGAAATAACAGTCATCAGAGGTAGGAGGCCATATGCTAGTTCTAGTTCAATGCTTAACTATCATATATGCTCATGATACTAACACCACCACTTAGTCTATCTAGGTATAAGTTTCTTCTTTGTAGAGAGAAAAGTTTGGACCAAATTATACCATTGTTAGCTGTATTCTAGCAACTCCTATAAGCTTTCTCAGGACAAAGACCAGAGGGGGAAGGACAGGAGATATGTGGTCAGAACTCCACAATCAGAACAGCTCTGCTTTAACGTATTTTTGACTGCTTCATATAGAATTTTATTGGAAATACCATGCACACACACTGGCATGCACACACACTGGCATGCGCACACACACACACACACACAACTGGCCTATGCAGTAGCTTGCATCTCTAAGATCCCTTAGTTTCTGTTACATTTTGTACAACTTCCCCTGTTTTCAGCAGAGACTCTAAGTGCTCATCAAAGAAAGAATGTATTTTCAGGTTCTAAAAATTCTACCTCAACCTTGTCATCTCTTGAATAAATAAATCAAGAGCTTTAGGATTTACTCATAGGTTTAATTAGTCAAATTAGTCAATTATTCAAAATGCTAATTCTCAAACCTCGTTTTGAGACCTTTTTCAAATTAACATCTCCTGAATTTGAGTAGAAAAGCTACATATGAGAAAAATACTTGCACAAAGGCTTTTCACATTGTGAGAAAGTTATGCAATGATGAAGACACATACACACACTCTGGAATGATGTCTTTTTTCTTTTTTTTTTTTTTTTAACCTTAAAGTGCTATGGTTCTACTTTGAGCTCTTCTATAGCCGTGTTCCTCCCTCAGGTACACTGTTTCAATTACATTACCACTGGCAAATTTTTGTTTCCTCTCTTTATTACCTTATAGCCCAGGTTTGCAGAGCACAGTTTGTTAAAAACTACTGTAAAGGGGTCCTACACTCAAAATTATATTCAATAATACTACAGCATTATCTTCCTTTTACACTGGGTTGAAATTTTCACCGTTGGTACAAAAACAATAGTGGATGAAATTCTGAGCACTTTATTGTGAGCCAACACTATTACGTCGACATGCACTCAATTAAAAAAAAATGCAATTTCACTTAAGAATTTCCTCAATATGGCAATAAAATACGATAATTGTATTAAATATCAATACTTTTTAATATCAGTGTAAAATCTGTTTAAAATCTGAAGTACACACAAACAAAATCAAAACCACTTCCACGCGGTATGCCAACATGATAGCTCTCTCAAGGTAAAACACCTTGGCAGCTGGATGAGTTATGAACTGAACTAACCACTTTTTTTTTGTTCATGTAACACCATATTTACAAGAAGGAATGAATAACAATGACTTCAGATTTAAGTATAGGTTTCCCTCAGTATCTGAAAGTAGAGTGTTCCTACGAAACCTTTTGTAAGCTGAAACGCATAAAGCAAAAGTGTCCCCCGCCCTTCTGAGAGCTCACATTATATCATATCTGTTTTCATGAAAGTCCTACATCAGTACTTGTTTTGGCTAACCAAAAGAAATCCAAGGGGGATTTTTAGTTTTACGAAAGAACAAAAACAAAAAACAAAACCTTATTATACTCATGTAGATCTTTCACAAAAACAAAGTAGCATGATGCAAACTTTCAGAAAACAAAGGACATCTATGTTGGCAAATGCTTTCCTTCAAAATGAATGAAATGAGCCTCTCATGCAAAACACACACATGTATGCACACACACACACACACACACACACTACTATCTGTTACAAATTATACAATTTAAGTTCTTACGCAAAACATGTACATTTTGGAAAACTGGTGACTTCTCCCTTGAATTTGACTGCTTTCCAAAACTTTTTTTTTCTTTAATTTTAAGTAATCTCTATACCTAACGTAGGGCTTGAAGTCACAACCCTGAGATTAAGAGTCACAAGTGCTACTGAATGAGCCAGCCAGGCACTCCCCAAAATTTTACTAGTGAGACTTTTAAGTAGTATCATCAGTGATGTTAACTATGTTTTTGTTTTGTTTTGTTTTGATGTTGTACAATAAACCCCACCAACAATCAGAAAATTGGCATAATGCAGTGAACTAGTATTTTGCAAATGGCCAAAGCACAATGCTACAGAATCATGCATGGGTTAGAGATCTTTCTAAAGTGAAAGGTGGACCAATGGGTTTTAATGTGGCAAAGTACTGATAATTTACTGATATAATATCAGATTCCACATGGCAACTAACCATGATTGACAATCAATCACTTGCCAAGTTTTCAAGAAGGATCAAGAAAGGACAACTACAATTATATGAAAAAGCTATCAGAACACATCTTCCATTTCTAACTACATACACTTATGAGACCATGATTCTTTCATATTGTCAACCAAAACAACCTACTGCAAAAGAGTTAACACAGGAACACATATGAGAATCTTGATGTCTTCTTTTTATCCAGATATTAAACAGATTTATAAAAAACATAAAATAATGCCGTTCTATTCCTCTTCTGAAAAATGTACCTATTTTATTATGTTATGTATATTTACATGTATAGTTTTATCATTGCCATTTTAAGTGATTAAGAAACATTTTAGAAAAAGTCTCAGAAATCATATTTTAATATCTAATTCAGAATATGTTGATAAATATAACTGAAATGCCCAGAAAGTATTTTTTTGGGTCCTCAATAATCTGTTAGAATATCCTACACTAAGCCCTACTGTGTATACATCATTGTGTATTTTGTTGTTTATGTTTATCTACATTTCAAACTGCTAAGTTTATAGTAAATAGTATTCTTGGTCTCTATAGATGTGGATTTTCTTTTTGGCAACATCATCATTTTTAAATCAGATTTAATGATCATACCCTGTTATTATATTCATCCTCATGAACTTTCACAGAACACATCTGTTACATTATCGAATTTTTAATGCAAGAGTGAATAACTGGTTAAAGCTGTCACTGGTCAATTATTTACAGGAAACCCAGTTTGAATTGATATTACCAACGATTATGCATGGTATGATAAGTATGGGGAATTGTGTAGATGGTAAAAATATAAACCCTATGCTTGAAGGTTTCAAATATAATAAAGAACTCATGTTAATCATAGACAGAGGCCAATGCACATGTAAATTATATCAGCAAAGTCTGTCATCAGAGTGATATCAATGAACATGGAGGAGTAGGCAGCTCCAAGAAGCTGTTTCTTCTCCACAGAAACATCAAAAAGTAAGCAAAACTGTCAGAATAAACTTTTGTCAGAACTCTGGAAAACAGCCAAATGTTTACAACAATCTAGCAAACACTGAATCAAGAGAAAGGTAACTTAAAAATAGTAGAAAAGCTTTGTGGCATTTTTATTTGCCATCACTCCAATCCCCTCCCTAGCTCAGTGGTGATCTTTAAGTCAACAGCCTGCATTTAGAGTATGGCACCCTGGTCTCTGGATTCTGGAGGAACCAGAGTAGACCTTATCTCAAACAAAGTGCGTTTGCCTGCTCTACCCTGTCTGGGGCTACTGAAAGGACTGACACAAGGCACTTATTTTATTTTTTTTTATACCTGACCCAGACTACTTAGCAAAGAAAATCAGTGGATATTCTGAAAAACATTATAAGGCAAATAAATAAGCCACAGCTATCTGGGGGGGGGGGGTGGGGGGTGGGGGAAGTACAGTTAAAACATAAAATAGAGCACTCAAGATTAAGAAGAAAAGCTGGGAGAGCTTTTCTTTGAGAATTTAGGCATTCAGAGTGCCTACATATATTGTGAAATTCAGAAAACCACATGCATGCCCAGAGCAGGTTGCATGTTCAGAAAAGACCTGAGAAAACCCTAAGTTTTCATCTCTGGCTGAACTCTAGGCTTAATAAAAACAGGAAGTGAAGGCTAAAGCAGAGCTGTAAATGACCTTGTTAAGAAGTGAATAAGTGCCCCAGCACAGAACTAATCTGAAAAGAACGGGAGTTTGTTTGGCTCCTAACATAAAAGGAATTCTTTGTAAAAACACTAGCTGAACACAAGCTAGAGGAAAAGAAACTTCAAGACTACGTATGACAGAAAATACTGACTTTTCAAAATACATCAGAAAAGTCAAGTAAACAGCAATAACAAAAACAGCTACAGCCTACAGCAAACAACAAAAAAATATGCTCTGAAGAGGGAGAAGAATCCAATATCAAGTGTTCCACATTGTTTCCAAAACGCACAGTTTTCAGTGCAAAATGTAAAGCATGGAAAGAATCAAGACAGTATGGTCCACTGACAGAAGAAATTAA
Source organism: Eumetopias jubatus (assembly GCF_037043125.1). Taxonomy (NCBI): domain Eukaryota; kingdom Metazoa; phylum Chordata; class Mammalia; order Carnivora; family Otariidae; genus Eumetopias; species Eumetopias jubatus. The sequence goes on along the minus strand of NW_028274809.1, from coordinate 98,141,186 downwards.
CAGAAACTGCCCCTGAGGAAGCATAGACAAGTTACTTATTGCACAAAGAATTTAAATTGTCTTTAATATACTCACAGAACTAAAGGAAACCATGGACAAAGAGCTAAAGTAAACCATGAGGACAATGTATAAAAAAGAGGAAAACGTTAAAGAGAATTTTTTTTTTAATCCACATATATTCTGAAGCTAAAATGTACTACAATGAGAATTAAAATTTACTAGAGTGTTCAAATTGTAGATTTGAGGAGGCAGAAGAAAAAAAACAGTGAACTAAAATTTAGGTTAAACAAAATTATCTGCCCTGGTGAGCAAAAAGAAGAAAGTAGAAAAAAACAAAAAAAAGAAGAGACAAGGAATACCACTAAGCATATCAACACATGAGCAAAGGGAGTCCCAAACAGAGAGGAAAGAAAGGACAAATGGAATATCTGAAGAAATAATGCCCAAACACATGACAAATTTGACAAAATGCATGCATATATGTGCTCAAGAAGCTCAAAAAAGTTCAAGAAGGATAAACACAGGGAGATCCAGGCTGAGACACATTGTAATCAAATTGCCAAAAGCTAAGGACAAATACACAATCTGGAAAGCAGCAAAAGACAATCAACTTACATATAGGGAATCTTCAATGGGCTTAACTGCAGATTTCTTATCAAAAACTGTGAGGCCAGAAGGAGATGAGATGGCATTATGAAAGTGCTGAAAGGAAAAAGCTGTCAACCAAAAATCCTATACCCAGCAAAACCATCCTTCAAAATTGAAGGAGAAACTAAAACTTTCCAAGATTAACAAAAGCTGAGGAGGTTTGTTACAAATAGATCTGACCTCAGGAAATGTTAAAGGGAGTCCTTTAGGATGAAGCAAAATGACATTAGCAACTTAAAATCAGATGAAAAAACAAAGAACTCTAGTAAAAATAGCTACATAGGTAAACATAAAAGTCAATATTGTTGTATATTTGGCTTAGAACACCTCTCTTCATTTCTTATATGATATAAAAGAAAATTCATAAAGAAACTCTGAAACAAAAAATATATTATATATATATAAAAAAAAGATAGCAGGAGGGGAAGAATGAAGGGGGGGAAATTGGAGGGAGAGATGAACCATGAAAGACTATGGACTCTGAGAAACAAACTGAGGGTTCTAGAGGGAAGGGGAGTTGGGGGATGGATTAGCCTGGTGATGGGTATTAAAGAGGACATGTTCTGCATGGAGCACTGGGTGTTATATGCAAACAATGAATCATGGAACACTACATCAAAACCTAATGATGTAATGTATGGTGATTAACATAACATAATAATAAAAAAATAATAATTTTAAATCTATGTTGAAGAATGCACAATGTATAGAAGATGTAATTTACAACAAAACCAATATAAGGAAGGACAAAGCTATATAAAAGTAGAGCTTGTGTAAGCTATTGAGGTTGAATTGGCATCAATTCAAAATAGGTTGTTGTAAGGGTGCCTGGATGGCTCAGTCAGTTAAGTCTCCAACTCTTGATTTTGGCTCAAGTCATGATCTCAGGGTTGTGAGATTGAGCCCCACATTTGGCTCCATTCTCAGCAGGGAGTCTACTTGAGGATTCTCTCTCTCCATCTCCCTCTGCCTTTCCTCTCTCCCCCTCTACAAAAAAAAAAAAAAAAACATAAAATAGCTTTTTATAGATTTAAGAAATCAATAATAATACTCAAGGTAACCATAAAAAATATCTAAAAAAATATACACACATGCACACACAAAAACAGAATCAAAATAGTAAACTACAAAAGTCAAATAAAGATAAAAGCCTGGTGATGGGTATTAAAGAGGGCATGTACTGCATGGAGCACTGGGTGTTATATGCAAACAATGAATCATGGAACACTACATCAAAAACTAATGATGTAATGTATGGTGATTAACATAACATAATAAAATAAAAAAAAGAAAGTAGTATTAGAGGACCTGAGAAACAAAAAGGGTAAAATATATACAGAAAATAAATGGCAAATATTAGAAGTAAATCCTTTATGACAATTATTTTAAATGTAAATGTGTTAAACTCTCTATACAAAAGGCAGAGAATGGCAGAATGGATTTTTTAAATGATATATTCATTTTAGATCCAAAGACAAAATTGGTTGAGGGTGAATGGATGGATAAAGATATTTCATAGAAATAGTCACCAAAAGAGAGCAGAGATGACTATACTATAATCATAGAAAACAAACTAAGTCAAAAATTGTTATGAGTCAAATAAAAACACATTATATATTGAAAATCATTGTCCTCAAAAGATATAAGAAGACTTGCACCAAACAAGAGAATCTCAAATTCTATGAATCAAACATCAACAGAAATGAAGGAAGAAATAAGTCTTCAAAAGTATTTGGAGGAAGGAAGAAATAAGTCTTCAAAAGTATTTGGAGACTTCAATAGCTCACTTTCAAGATGTACACTACATTTAGACTGAACATTAGTAACAAAATACAGAACTTGAACACTACTACTAAGGAGACATTTTGTGTGCATGTGTGTGTGTGTAGACATATATACACATACACATATACGTGTGTCTGTGTGTTTTATATATAAAACATTCCACCCAAACACAGCAGAATACATTCTTTTCAAATACATGGAATATTCTCCAAGATACAACATATGTTAGTCCACAGAATAAGTCTCAATAAATTGAAAAATACTGAAATCATTCAAAGTATCTTCTCTGAATGCCATGGAATGAAGGCAGAAATCAGTAAAAGAAACCTGGAAATTCACCTATAAGAAAATAAAACAACTCACTGTTAAGAAATGTTTAAAGGAAGAAATCACAGGCAAATTAGGAAATACTTTGGAACAAATGCAAATGAGAATGTAAAATACCAAAACTTATGAGATGCAGTGAAAACATTACTCAAAAGGATATTTATAGCTATAAACATCTCCATTAAAAAAGAAAGAAATGAAACCAGTAACTTGGCTTGACAGATAAAGAAGAAGAAAAAGAGAGCAAAACAATAGAATCAATAAAATCAAAAGTGGATCTTTAAAAAGATGAACAAAATTGACAAGCCTTTGAGATTAAAAAAAAAGAACTTGCAAGTAATAAATCAGATATGCAACTGAGAGCATTACTATAAATTTTACAGAAATGGAAAAGATCGTGAAAGAATGAAATGAACAATTGTTTGCCAACAAATTAGATAACCTAGATAAAATGAGCATATTTCTAAAAACACACAAACTACCAGACTGACTTCATAGGAAATAGAAACTGTATAGATTTATAACAAGTAAATAAAATTAAAAAAAGAAATTGAATCAGTAACGAAAAACATTCCAATAAAGAAATATTCAGAATTAGATGGCTTCACTTGTGAATTCTACAAAACATTTAAAATATTAACACCAATGCTTCTCGAAGCCTCCCAAAGACCAGAAAAGGAGGGAATACTTATTGATTCCTTCTAACCTGAATTATTAATTCCTGATCCAAATCTAGACAAAGACAACACAAGAAAAGACAATTTATCAATATTCCTTATAAATATAGTTGGCAAAAATCCTCAATGCAATATTAACAGAGAATGGCAGAATTTTTTTTTAATTAACAAATCAAATTTGTCAGCATACCAAAAGGCTTATGCATCATTAAGGAGAGAGATTTACCCCAGGAATGTAAAGGGAGCTCAAAAAGGTCAACCAATGTAACAACACAATAGGGAAAAAAAAAAAGGAGAAACACATAATCAACTCAATGATAAAATGCATTTAACAAAATCCATCACACTTTGTTTATAAAAACTTTTTTTAAAAAATCAGGAATAGAAGGAAACTTCCTCAACCTCATCAATAGGTCATCTATGAAAAACCCAAAGCTAAGGTAATAGTCAATGATGAAAGACTGAAAGCTTTACCCCTATGATCAGAAATGAGAAAAGGATGTTCATTTTCATCACTGCTATTCAACACTGTCCTAGAATCTAGCCAGAATAATTAGGCAAAATAACAAAATAAAAGGAAGTGAACCGAGAAAGGAAGAAATAAAACTATATTCACTAAAAGACCAAAGAATCCTTAATAACCTACTAGAGCTAATAAGTGAATTCAGCACAGTTAAAGGGTACACAATCAACATTCTACAATTAGTTGTATTTGTATACACCAGCATTGAGTAATCCAAGAAAAAAAAAGGATGTTAAAAAATCAATCCTATTTATTGTAACCTCCAAAAGAATAAAATTCTTAGGAATAAATTTCACCAAAGAGTCAAAGATTTGTACATTTAAAACTACAAAGTATTACTGAAAAAAATCAAAGACATAAATAAATGGAAGGACAAAATTTGTTTGTCACTTGGAAGACCAATATTTCTAAGATAGCAATATTACCCAAAGTGATCCACATATTCAACACAATTACTATCAAAACCACGACTGCCTATTTTTGCAAAAATAGAAAAGCCAATCATATGGAATTCATATGAAATTGCAAGGGACTCTGAAAAGCAAAACAACTAAAAAAAAGTTGGACCAGTCATACTTTCTCATTTCACAACTTACTACAAAGCTACAGTAACCGAAACAGTGTGATGCTGACACAAGGACAGACACATGGAACAATATTTTAAAATTGTACATCCTTAAACAAATCCATATTATCTGTGATCAGTGATAATCAACAAGGGTGAAAAACCATACAATGAGGATAGAAGAGTCTCTTCAGTAAATGGTGCTAAGAGAAATGTGTGTTATGTAAAAACTGTAGTTGGATTCCCTACCTCTCAGCATATAACAAAATATAGTCAAAATCAATCAATGGTCTAAACAGATAAGCTAAAACCATAACTCTCTTTAAAAAAACATACTGGTAAATTCTTATGACTTGGACTTATCAGTGGATTCATATATATGACATAAAAGCATGAGCAACAACTACAAAATAAACTGGACTCCATCAAAATTGAGAACTTTGTGCATCAAAGGACACTAGCAGAAAGTGAAGACAACCTACAGAACAGCAGAAAATATGTGAAAATCATATATCTGGCAACAGATTATATCCCAAATACAGAACTTATACAACTCAACAACAATGAAACCAAAAATCCAATTAAAACATTAGCAAAGGACTTAAATAGATATTTCTTCAAAGAGGATATACGAACGGCCAATAAGCACATGAGAAGATGCTCAACATCACTAACCATTATGGAAATGCAAATTAAAGCCAAATGAGATACCACCTCACATCTCTTGGATGACTATCACTGGAAAAAAAAAATAGAAAGTAACAAGTGTCTGCCAGGATGTGGAGAAACTAGAACACGTGTGTACTGCTGTTGGGCATGTAAGATGGTTCCAATGCTGTGCAAAATAGTTTGGCAGTTCCTCAAAAAGTTAAACAGAGAATTACCATATGATTCTATAATACCATTCCTAGTTACATACCCCTAACCATGAAAAAAATAATGACTCAAAAAATACATGTACACACATGTTGATAGCAGCACTATTCCCAAAAGCCAAAACACAAAAACAACCCAAATTTCCATCAGTGGATACAAGGAAAAAAAAATTGTGGTATATATGTACAATGGAATACTATTCAGCAATAAAGGAACTTCAGGAATGAAGTACTAATATCTGACACGTGGATGAATCTCTACAACATTATGTTACGTCAAAGAAGTCAGGCATAAAACATCACATGCTCACATGAAATATTTACATAGGTAAATCTGAAAAGACAAAGAGCAAATTGGTGATTGCCAGAGATGGTAGAGGAAAATGGGGAGTAACTGCTCACTGGGCGTAAGGTTTCCTTTTGGGGGTGATACAAATACTTTGCAGTTAGAGGTAGTGATTGTACACATTGTGAATTACTAAATCCACTGGATCATTCATTTTAAAATTGATAATTTCATGTGAATTTCATTTTTTTTTAGTAGGCTCTATGTCCAATGTGGGGCTTGAACTCATGACCCTGAGATCAAGAATTGCATGCTCTACCGACTGGGTCAGCCAAGCACCCTGTGAATGATAAAATTAAAATTGTTCTCAACACCAGGCTTTGAGTCAGAGAATAAAGATAATGGATGTGATTGGGAAAGATAAGGTAATTGGAGTAACTAGAACTCCTAAATGTTGGATTATAATCTATATAAAAAAGTAAATTTACTGGCTTTGCTCCCCTGTTATATAATTACAGATGATGCCCCAGGAGAAACAAGGTGAGCTGTGAGTCTAGGATCACAGACCTTCTATATCCTATGCAAAAGACAAATTGTGATGCACAGATTTAAGGAACAGTCTTCCGTATAACTAAAAATGTTTTCCAAGTCTCGTTTCAATGATTTCAGTTTTTCTAGAGTTTATTCAATTGGGCTCTAAACTCAGTAGAACAATCTTAGACCAAGAAAAATATTGTAGAAAACAGGTCAAAGCAATGAACATTCATTGAAATTGTTCCAGCTAAAATTTCATTTTCCAGAACAATGGCAGAAAGTGGGATATTATTTAGTTTAAAGGGCTATTTAAGGTTTTTATTTGTCTATCTGTTTTGTTTATTAGTTTTTACAGATAAGAGTCTCCTTTTACACCTAATGAATGAACTCTGGAATGGAATAGCTTAAGTTACAGTTCAAAGACAAGGAGCTGGATGATAAATTCCCTGGCAAATAACTGCATATTAAAATAACCCCTTCCATAAACACAGGAGGCAAATGTATGCTAAAAGCTTTTAGTTTCTTCCTCCAGGAAGACAGGCAGTTGAATGCAACACCCTCTTTTAAGGAAACTGCTTTTCAAGGATCAGGCTATCTTGTTCTCACCATTTTTAGAGGCGAGGCTATCATATTCCTAAAATGTATATTTCAATGAAAAAATATGACAAAATATTTAAAGCTGTGACATATAAATAATTTTTGTACAATGTGGTTTAGAAAAGAAAGTGTGGCCTTCTCTTTTATCCTGGGTATTTGAGGTTCCAAAAAAAAAAAAAAAAACATAATAGCTGAAATAAAAATTCATACAGAATTTACATGCATAATTTTCAATTGACCACTTCTGCCACTCCCTTCCCATTTTCCCCTTATGTACCCGAGTTTATTCCTTCTCTGTTATACATTCCATTTAAAGAAGATACAGAATCAACTCATTTATTTAAAAAATCAGGGTGAGAATGAAGCAGAGCACATTTTCTTTTCTTTTTTTCCTTGCCTATACTTTCTATGGGTGCAATAATATATCTTACCCTATATTTCAAAGGTTAAGACATATGGTAGAATCAAAAAGCCCTGGGAGAGTGAGGCAGCTTTTCCATGTTCTGGTTCTGTGACAGACAATTTACTTAAGTTGTAAGACTCAACTGAATAATGTAGAATATGCATAAATTAATAGTATCTATCTCACATTAGTGGTGTAAGGATAAATAAAATAGTGCATACAAAGCACTTAGCATAGTATCTGGCTTGTAACAAGCAGCTAATAAATGTTGCTTACTAAAACAGATTCTCTTCTGTCTACTGACTTATAAAATTGAAGCTAAATCCATTATTTATCTGATTAGACAATAGAAAAAAATGAGAATATGTAAAGAACAAATTTGACTTAAATGTAAATGCAACTGAAAAGCAAAGACAAAAGTATAACTGTTCTTACTTTATTAATATCAGAGAAAATTCTTTTTCATTCAACATGAGAGATAAATCTATTAGGAAAGCAACAATAACCCACGTTATCCAGGGGAAACTGTTAAAATCTGTCATTGTTTTCTCTTTGGCAGGCTGATTATGCCTGGGTAATACTATATTCAAATGGGTTCATCTGTGCTGTTCTTGGAAAAACAAGCAGAGACAATTTAGCTTACGCCTATCAATACAACACATCTTTTTTTAATTCAACAAAATAAAATAAACAATTTGCATCTTGGTTGATGTTGATGTTTACAAGTGAGTAATGCAAATCTTAAAATCTGTAAAACATTAATTCCCTCTCATAAAAGCATTATGGGATGGTTTAATTGTTGCTTTGACATTTTAAAACACAGGTCAGATGCTTAAATGACACCTTTTAAATTGCAGCTGCCAAGAGAATGCTTGCAACATAATATAACATGACATTTTTACTAACTATAACCAGGAGCCATTGTTGTGGTAGAACATAATAGTAACGACAATAAATTCATTTTGAGTTTTTGCATAACAATAACTAATCAGCTGTCACCATTCCAATAAAATACTTATTTTATCAAATGCTTTCTAGGAAATTTTTTTCATAAGTAGGAACAGATTAATCTTTTGTAAGCCTCCTTTCAAAGGGTCAAATCGCTCTTTATTAAAAAAAAAAAACCTGATGTGTAAGAAAACAGGAACAAAGAATCCTTTTCCTCAAACTCTTATTTTCAAGCACCTATCAAGGCTAGGGCATGAAGTCAAGTCAGTCTGATATGGAGGTCAATGTAGCCCCTCATTCTACAATAATTTCTCCACAAACTAGGCACCTACGTTATCCAAATTCTTCTGACCTTAGATTATTACCTGTATTACCTAGAAAGCTGCACTTTCTTTAAGTTGGTATATTATGAGGAATAAATGACAGGATTATACACTCTCTTTGAAAAATGTAAGTTGGCATCTCTTCAAAGACAGATATACATCCTTAAGTTTTAGCTTCTAGTTTTTGTTTTATTTCTCTGGATAAGGCTGCCTAAATTTCTCTGGTTCCCTCAGATTCCTAAGTTCTAAATCTTGGCTTTAGTGAATGTTTGAACATAACTTCATGGATCAAAATCCTTAACTGACATAAAGATTTACCTAACCATTAACACCACAGTGGCAATCTAACATGTCTAAATTCTTTCCCAACATGGCATCTGAAATTAGTGTAAAATTCTTACTATCAGAGATACTTCTGGAAGTGACAATAAAGGCATGCGTATAGTGGAACAAGACGATCCCTATTAAAGTCTTGTTTAACTGGGATCAAGCAGAGTCCTGATGACTTATACATGAATGCTAATGACTTAGATATGAATGCTTCTTTTCTTTTATGCTCTGATAGACCTGCAAAGACCAGCTCAGGATGTTTACCTAAAGAGGGTACTAAAGGAATGGGAAATTGTTTTAAGGAGCTAGAGCTAATGATGAAGACACAATTTCAGTGCCTTACAATTTTGTCTTTAGTCAGCCATAGTAGTAAATTAATCTGATGACCCTGTTTTGACACTGATTAGATACGCCAACCAAAGGGCAGCAGGCCACTGTTGCTGACAATTGGAGTACCAGACACAGTCCACACTGGTGCCTATCTCAATATGGCAACCAAATTGAAAGCTTAAAGAATATTCTCCTCTAAATACATTCTGATTCATAAAATACATGTCTCTCCTCTCAAAACAGTTAAAACGTGTAAGTGCATTCTGCATGAAATGTTTATGGACCGTGATCATTCTCATTCTACATAGTCCATGTAAATATGAGACTGCACAGGGCATGCATAGCAATGTAAGACCAGTCTCCATAACTCAGGCATGGATGTGCAATCATCTATTTCTACAGTATAAATACTGATCTTTGAATTACATATTCTGAACATAGCATGGGTGCTTTTTTCTCTTTAAACTGATTCAGGACCAACAACAAAAAAACATGTAGGCTTGATCAGTGCATCTAAATAAGTCTGCCCTTTAATAAAAAAAATGAAGGGAATAATTTGTTCCTTTCAAAAACTGTTACTTATTAAAGAAATACTTGAATGGTTAACCTGCTCTTCAAAAATAATTAGGACTTCTCTTCACCAGGCAGGGAAGTCACTGACAATCTTGGAAATTAAGACACCTGTGTCAAATTACTTCTGTAATAAAATTTGCAATCAAACCAAAATTACAATGAACATGTGTTTCTCTGGTTATAGGCTTGCATTCCCTAGCACTTACCTCCAAAATGTGATGCTATTTTGAGCAAAACAATTTCTAAATAATTTCTTAGACTAGATAACTTTTTATATGCTTTCTTCCCCCGTCCCCTCTGAAAAAAAACCCATTAAATACGTTTTCAAAGTAGAAGAGAGTGTGAGAGCTCACCAGATTTAATCTTTTGCTATATTTGCTACCAAACAAACCATAATTATTGCTATTGTTGTTAGTGTTATTATATTAGATCATAGATATTTGAGCTGTAAGAAACTTCAAAAGATACTTCATAGTCTGCTAAACCAAAAACGCCCTTCTTCAACCAAACATTTAATGTCAAATTAGGTTAAGTGATTTGCCCAGGGTTATTATATAGCTACAAAAAGCATATGGAGGGGCACCTGGGTGGCTCAGTCAGCTAAGCATCCTACTCTTGGTTTGGTTCTGGCTCAGGTCATGATCTCAGAGTCATGAGACCGAGCCCCACATAGGATTTCGCAGTCACGCCTGGGTGGCTCAGTCAGTTACGCATCTGCCTTCAGCTCAGGTCATGATCCCAGGGTCCTGGGATCGAGTCTCACATCAGGCTCCCTACTCAGTGAGGAGTCTGCTTCTCCCTCTCTCTCTGTCCCACCTCTCTGCTCCTGCTCTCTCTCGCTCTCTAAAATAAAATAAAATAAAATAAAATAGGACTTCACAGTCAGGAGGAGTCTGCTTGTCCCTCTCTCTTTGCTCCTCCCCCTGCTTGTGTGCTCTCTCTCTAAAATAAATAAATAAAATCTTCTTTAAAAAAGCATATGGAATTTTGACCCCCACCCTTATTGGAAGGATTGTTCTAGAGTCAGCCCTTAAGTCTTCAAGGTCTAGTATTTTGCTGAATAATTTCTCGATCAGAAGCTTCTCCTCATGACACAGATTCCCCTTCCTAGTTAAAACTTTCCATCTGCCTGAGTAGTTTTACCTAGAAAGTTGACCTTAGAGGCTACTGGTGGATAAAGGGAATAACAGAAGGGGGTACTGCACATTATCTTTCTAGTTGGAGGTTTTCCTTTGTAGGTCTATTCTAGCACAGCTGAGGGGTCTTAAACCTGAGAGTCAGAAGAGGAAGACATGGTGTAATTAGAGCACTAGAGTCTGACCACAGACATGCACAGGCACACACACCTGCTAAATCAAAAGTCTACACTAACGGTCTCGATGCACAGTTTAGATTAAGCAATTTCAGGTTTTTCCCTGTCTCATGAGGAAGGTAAGACTACATAACTTCTAAGACTGCTTCCAGGCTTATGACGCAAGTCTTAGACCACAAACAGTTGGTCTCCTGACCTTATATTTCACTATGCTGTTCAGTTTGAGCCCACCATTAAGGCCGTGTAACTGGGTGGTATTTGCTTGTTCATAATTCAGGTAAATTCCTACCCACCCTCATTACACCTACCTACTTCATCAATTTTTATAATTTACAAAGTCTTTGGTGGCATTGAGTTTATAAACAAAGAGTGCATAATGCAGTTTAACTGTTTCCTATAACAATACTTTTTCCATTCCAGCATAATGACTTTTATTTTTCGTATCATATTATTCCTGACCAAAATAACAGTAAAAACCATAGACCTTTGAACATGTGGTACATTAAATGTACTTAATAAACTATTAATCTAAAAATAATTTCTACTTCCATTCATATGACTAATCTCATATGAAATTAAGTGTTTGGGTTGAGGATGTGTGGTTGTTGTGTGTTTGTGTCATTAGGGAAAAGGGATTCGAGGTGGTGGATATAAAACAGGAGAGAGCAAGGCCAACTACCCATAGCATCTGGAATGTAGTAAGAACTCCATAATTATTTATTGATAAATGAATAAATGAATGAACAAACAGACCACTGAAAGGCTAACTCCAGATTAAATATTTAGTCCCTTTCCATCTGCCATAATTTAAAATTGAAATTCTAAGAAGATCTATATTCTGGAGAGACTTTGTTTTTTCTTAGAAATCGCCCTCATGTAACACAGTGTTGGGCATTGTGTCTGGTGGTCAATAAGTACTGAAGAATAGCAGTAATAAGAAGAATAGCAACAGCAGTGCTAGACACTATACTAAACACTTGAATTATTTTATGTCATCTGTCCCTCATTTAACACTGTAAAGTTGGCACAGCATGTTGCACCCACAATACAGATGAACGAAATGGTGGACAAGTTTAAATAACTGGCCAATTTCACAAAACCAGGGAATTATAGAACCAGAACTCAAACCAAGGTGTGTCTTGCCCAAAGTCCTTGCTTTAAAAAATGCGTAAGTGCATGACAAATTGATTCCAACCATACTGTTTTTATATTGAACAACACGGAAACGGCTGGGTAGAGGAAGTTTAATTTAGTCAGTGGCCAACTCTGTAAGGTCTTGCTTATACCAAATACTCAAAGGACCCCAAAGTATCACAATGGCCTCAGAGAGTAAAAAGAAATTGAGAAAATGAATCAGCAGGCAAATCTACTATTATCAGATGGAAGAAAGCTTAAGAGAAACACACAGGCATCAGGGCATCAATATCTCCATCTGGTTAATAGTCCCCAGTAGAAGGCAGTATACCCACGTCATTCATTTTTTAATAATTACATTAAAATTCTTTAAGTGGAACACTATGTTGAACATCAGCTTATCTTCCTTTAACAAAGATTCTTGGCATTCAGCAACAACTTAGAGCCATCACACTGCTCAATTACACTGTATTGCAGATGTACATATGAGGCAGTTAAGACAGGGTTCCTGAAGAGAATGCTGGTTAAGTCAGCTCTTATCAGGGAAGTTTTTTCTTTCTCTCTCTTTGTCTTTCTTCCCTTTCTTCCTTTACTTTCTTCCTCCTTTTCTTTCTCTCTCTCTCTTTCCCTCCCCTTCCCTCCCTCCTGATTTAATTTCTTTTTCAATCTCTTCATATGTTAAATCATAATTACAAACTATTTTTGGCAATTTATACATTTCAAAGCCAATATTTTTACAAAGATGGTATATTTCACAAAGTACCACATTGGAGCAATTGATACTATCATTTGTATACTTAGTCACCGTGATTAGTTGACTAAATAACTCTGAAAGAGAGCTATTATCGTTAATCTCATTTTGTACATGAGGACATAAATTCAACATGTTTAAGGGCTTGTAAACAACAAAAGTGGGGCAAGAACTGAAGTGTAAATACGTATTGTTTAACAACAGGCTGTGACTTCATTATATCAATTGATTTGGGGACCAGCTTAATCCTATCTTTTATAATCCTGAGCAATCTATGGGTGTCCAGTCTTTGAGGAAGCTAGGTGGGTGGGTGTAGCAGCATGCCAAATGCATTTGTTCCTGGAAGACATTTTGGGGAGTTTTAAAAATCAGCAGCCTTTCTCTGTCTTCCAATATTAGCACCTATTAAAGAGCAGTAAAACTTCTGGGTACTGAAATAATCCCCAGAGAAGAATTAAGAATTAAGCCTACTGCTAACTTATATATATATATATATACACACACACACATACATATATATTAGTGTTAAACTCTTTAATGTAAAGGACACAATTTAAAGATCATTGCAAGGGCAATTTGGCAATGTTCTTTAGACAAGGGGAAACTGGGAATATAAAAAGTAAAAGGAAAGAAAACAGAAGAAAGAAGCATTTAGAGGCTTACCTCATTCTCTTTTGATCAAATTCTCACTGTCTCTCAAATCCTCCCTCTCTACCCTCATTACAGTTGAGCTATCACCTCCATATGGGGACTTCAGACTCCACTCCCTCATCTTCAATGTACGATGGAAGTCAAATGTCCTCTGCATTTATTAACTGTCAAACATAGTAAGTCTCTAAGTAGCCATGGAGACTAAAGATCTCCTTGGCATTCTCGATGTATATATTTTACATTTCAGCTTCCCAAAAATATCTCACATGATATGTGAACCACAAAATTACCGTGCCATTTGCAAACTGTCTGGTTATGCATTTTTTTTTATTCCAACCAATGCTAATGTGTCTTAAGATACCACATATGACTACCCTCTTAAGGCATTTGAATGTGAAATTATCATCCACAATACCATCATAAGAGAGGAAATAAAGACAAATTACCTGGGGTTAAGAGGATGACTGACATAGTGATGAGTGAGCATACAACTAAAATCACCAGCAGGGCAATAGCAATCCCCTTCCAGTTTCTCTGTGGAGGGCTGTTACTTCCCAGTTCCTACCGAGATAGAAAAAATAAAAAAGGTTCATAATTACACATGCTCCAAAAGAAATGTATTCATAAAGGATGATTCAGTGTATGGCACAATCACAGTTTGAAAGCTAATTAGGATCGTTTTCCTCTTTGGTAGCTGACTTAATTATTCAAAGGTGCATATATTATAAATGGCTATTTTTTGGGGGGTAATCTTATGTCTCTAAGAGATAAACCAACAGAGCTTTATGCCTGCTGTCCAAAATGTAGACGGCATTAAATGCATTGACTATAAACACTAGGACAATAGCCAAAATACTCGGCAACATAATTATGGAAATAAAGTGCGCCCACTTACATTTTTTCTTACTACAATGGAACCTACAATAAAGATTTAGATACCAATATTTGCCAAGCACTGTGGACTACTATTCTAACTGGATAGTGGGGAAAAAGATTTGAGATGGGAAAATCATTCAAAATGCCCCAAGCTGCAGAGCAGGGCACATCTGTCAACACAACAGGTCCTTTTCAAACAGCTCCCCCACCACTCATAAAAATCAACAGGATATAGTAACTAAATCAAATGAGTGCTTCTATATCAATGGTTGATAGCATCCTCTCCCTAGGCAGCATGCCTAATATTGGCAAGAAGATAAGATTGATGGGAGAGGAGAGACTTGAACATCTCTCACAATACATACAGTAAAACTTTTCATTTTCAGATGATCTGTGTTCTACCCTGTTGACTGGAAATGTGTGAGCATAATTCACCAAAGCAAAGCAAACACCACACTGAATTAAAATGATTGCCAGATTTTCTTTGCAATGAAGTTTATAAAACACTGAATCTCTCATTTCTTTCTTCCCATCCCATCTCCCAGCTTCTTTTCCTCCCTCCCAACAAAGCCTTTTTTATTCAAAACTAGCTAAGTGATTTGAAGACAAATGAAACAAAACATAGTTATCCAGCTCACTATGTTTGTACAAATCACTCAACAAGAGCAGTCCTGCTTTAAACAAAGATAAACAGAACAGCAAACATTTAATAAATTATAAATTGGTTCCTGTGACTCACAGATTAAAACCGTGAGCAAATTTTCATATGGTGATGTTGGCATTCAATTCTGCCATAAACACTTTGGACATAAAGAACTAGACCCTAAATAAATGCAAGAAGAGAACGTGCATGGGAGGCATTTTGTTCTTGTTTTTCCCCTCTCCTCTGAGATCAACTGCTTTGTCTTTCAGTCTGATGGACCAAATCCTGCAGTGGTCAATTCTACTCTTTTTAACACGACTCACTTCATATCTTTTCTCCACACTTATTAAAGCTCGTTTTCCAACACCTCTATTTCTATTGCATTTTGGTTACAATCTCCATACTCGATGTGCACAAGTCCACTTTTACACAGATATTTACAGTTTATTACTATAAATGTATTTTCTTTTCCTTATGATTTTCTTAACATTTTCTTTTCTCAAGCTTACTTTATTGTAAGAACACAGTATATAATACACATAACAAAATATGTATCAATTAACTCTTTATTGTTATTGGTAAGGTTTCTGGTCAACAATAGGCTATAAGTAGTTATGTTTTGGGGAATCAAAAATTATACATGGGCTTGTAACTATGCTGGGATTGGTGCCCCTAATTGGTGCCCCATTGTTCAAGGGTCAAATATCTAAGCTAATAATAACTGACATCTCACTCCAATAAAAGAATCAAGAGTAAATTATAATTTTAAATCTACTGATTCTGATCTTGATTCCCTGTCACTTGATATGCAGCCTCACCTTAGCAGACTCTAAACCTAGGGCGAGTGATGGACCAGTAAGGCCAAAGACAAAACCCAGAGACAGTGATAGAGACATAGGTTTATCGGAAAAACTTACAGGGAATCCAGGAATGGCCAACTAGACAAGTATCCACTGCTGGGATCTACCTGCACCAAGTTTTCATACCACAGCAACTAATCTTAGCAACTATCTGTTGCCTCTCCTTCCCTGCATGGCCAGAGCCCTAGGGAGATCAAGGCCTGACATGTGGACACTGTTACAAAGGAGATGCTCCAGGCTGGCCAGCCCCAGAGCCTCTGACCTTGAACACTGAACAACACATTCTTCTGTACATTCTGCTTGATGGGAATACAGAAGGAGGACAGGATTTCTATATTCTCAAACAGTGATTAACAGGGGCATTCAGGGTATGCTTTCACAAATTAGTTATCCAGCATGTACCATACACTTGGACACAAGGCAAATTATTAAAGAAATGATTTGAGTGTACTTTCCAGTTTTTGAATAGGATGTAGCCATGTAATATCTACCAAATGTTGTCTAACAGTAATAATACCGTAGATATCTTACTATGTATTTGGTATTATACTGAATACTCTATATTCATAATCTCTCGTAATCCTCATTAAAGTCAGGTGAGATTACTTTTATTTCGATAGATTTGCAGATGACAAAAATGGGATTTAGAGAGATTAATTAAAAATCCACTTACTGTTAATAAGTGGGAGATCTCTGGGGCCAGTCCATAAACTCTGGCTCTTAACCACTTTAATATGGTGTCCTAAAGATAAATATGTCAAGGATAAATGTATGAATTGATAAATAAATCAATGAATCGAAGAATGATTTGGACCCCGACATAATAATAGTTGTACTTTATTACCTTTCATTTGGCAAAATTCATGATTTAAGAAAAGCTATCCTGAATTCTGTAATGTTTTCAAATAAATTTATATTTCCCCACTCATGGCGGACTGGGAAAATACACCATTTTTAAAAGGGTAAAACACATTAGAGTAAAAAAAAATTTTCTGTTCATGAAGTGATGCACCTAAGAATGTGTGGCTCCTTTAAGATGACTCATCAATGCCCAAAGCATCTACAAATCTGTTTAGGAACTGTAGACTTAATGAGTTTGTAATATAATTCCCCCCTTTTTATCCACCTTAGATTCTATTACCATGGCAATATTTCTAAAGCATAGTTTCACTTCTGTCACTTTATTCCACAAAGTCCTTTAATGTCCCTATACTAACTAAAGAATCAAATGCAAATGAGATAATTTAGCATAACAATTGTCTACAGCCAAGCTCCAGTTTCCTCATCCAGCTTGATCCCTTTTGAAAAAGAACACAACCCCAAACCGCTCTGATTACCATTTGGCACATATGCCTCAGATGCTTCAACCTTCAGATAACCTTCTTTCCTAATTCTTCCCCATCCAATCCCTTTAACATGCCTCCACTTATAGGAACTGTCAATCAATCAACATCCTGCTCTAATGGCTCTCCTCTTGGGAATTTCACCTAATTATGCAAGCCAAATATGATTTCCCTTCCTCTGAAAAAAAAAAAATGCCTAAAATACATTGTACCAATAGGCTGAATCCACTTCAACTACTTAAGAGTTGTGAGATTGCAAAGATGTAATTTTCTGAGCTTCAGATTTTTTGTTTTATCTGAACAAATGGAATAATAATGTAATTATTTTTAAATGTAAGTATTAAAACTAATTATTCGGACCAAACTTTTAGGTACAATAAAGTTCACATTAAATGAACTGCTTGGAATGTTCTTCCTCAACACACTTAATATAGATCACTCTCTACATTCAAGTCTCATCTCAAATGCTTCTTCCTGACCACCCTCTCTGAAATAACATTTCATATCCCTTCTATTCTCTCATATCCCTTTTTCTTCATAGCATTATCATTTTAGGTATATCACATGTCATATTTAATCATGTATCTATAACATATTAAGCTAGTTAAGAATATATATTAAGGTGTTTAAATGTTCATTCTATCCTTCTCAGCTCTCCAGAATAGAAACTTCACGGTGTCATTAATGTAGTTCATCTTGTTCTCTGTATTGTGAACAGTGTTTGGCACATACTAGGTATGCAGTAGATAATTTTAAAATGAATGAATGAATTATAGTGTTAGGAGTCAGGTGGACAGTAATCAAGGCCAGGGTCCCCAACAAGAAAATATGGAGTCAGGACAGCTAAAATAAACTGCACCGACATCCTGTTTTGCAGCTTAGACAGGACCGCGCTAGTATTCTGCTCTGTAGCCTTTACAGAAATGACTTCTGCAAAACAACTAAACTAAGAAAATTAACTACAAAAAACATTTGTCAATATCACAGGCAAGGGGTAGTTAAGACCTAAGCCCCCAGATGTCAGCAAAAAAAGGACCATCAGCACGTGGACATTAACCTAATAGGTAGACAGATATGTGACCAAAGCGCTGATTGGCACGACTCAGCATACCCTGATTGCTTAAGACAGTTTTCCAAAAGAGCTCATAAAAACCCCTACACTTTGAAACTCCAGGGGCAACCCACTTGGGTCCCCCTCCCTCTCCAGGAGCCTTGTAGTCTTACTCAATAAACTGATTTGATGCCCACCACTCTTCCTCTGGTCTACCTCTTCATTCTTCGAAGCGGCGTGACCAAGAACTGCGGGCACTAAGGGGACACAAAATCCTGTAACAATAGCAGCTATATGATAAAGATAATGATGATCGTGGTGGTGGTTCTGATGATAATGCTTAAAGCCATATATAAAAAGCCATCATATTCCTGTCAAAGTTACTATCTGTTTAAAGTAAGAATGACATCTTAGACAACTTTAGATTACTCAGACCACTTAACAATCTCTGGTTCTTTTAATACGTGCTTAGAAAATAATTGCCCAATTAATTAAGTAGTATAAATGGAAACCCAAAAGGGGACAGAAATATAGTACCATTAGTCAAATACACATTAATAGCAAACTTTTTTAAAATGTACGTACTTGCTAAAGATCAATTTGACTGCAATTAATTTTAGGCTCATTTATCTGACGCTAGCTTTCCAAAATGAAGTTGCCAATCTTCAAGTTAACAACCTCTTCAACAAACTTGATAATTTCTATTGCTGTGGGAAGTGGTTCTAATTGACTTTGCTTTTCAATGACTTCCTCCAAGCCACTACCTGAAACCAATCAAGTGTGCATGCCAGGCCCACAGAACAGGTATGGTGCTGTGCAGCAACCTGAGAAAACATGCTAAGGAGTTTGCAATGAGGTCATCTGGATGTTCTGGAGGCAGAACAGAGTCAATGTTGGGAAATTTTATTCCAAGGATGGGCTTGGGAGTACCTTCAAAGATACAAAGACAAACAGGTAATAATCCATATAGAAAGCCGCTTTTGTAAATCATTCCTCCAGTGGATGGATGCATCAGTTGAAAGACTTGTGTTCAATTCCAGATAATATTCAGTGCTGTCATGGTCTAGAGACGTACTGGTGCTACAGCTGGATCCTAGCTGGAACCTAGCTATTCATGTTGTATCTATTGCCTATCTACTCATCACTTTCCAGAGAACAGTTAAGTCTATGAGACAAAATTGTCCACTATATAGAGTTTGCCAAAATCCACATGCATTTTTTATGTGTTCAAGTACAAAGAAAAAACTTGGAAATCTTAAGCAAAATACATAAGCAAAAAAAAAAAAAAAATCAAGATTTATATGTCATTTCTTTTGGCGAAATAAGGGAAAAGAGCCAAACTGATTCTATTTTCTTTTTAAAAAAAGTAAAGAATATCAAAATTTGAGGACTTTTTTAACTTATAGTATTTGACTTGTACTTCCTCTTAGACAACTGCAATGTATTCGCTTCCACATGCACCATGAGAAGAAATATGATCCCTCTATATTGAAATAGTCTTAAAAAGTGATAACATTTAGAGGGAGATTCAAGGGGAAAAATCATGTTAAATTATGTCTGTAGATTAGGTGTGGGTGTGTTTTAATAAAAATAGATTCTCTTCTACCACATGTCTACCTACAGAAAACCACAGGGAAGGTTCTTAAAATGTCTTTATTGCTACTTGAAAAGGTGAACTTAGATTTCCAGGCTTAGAGTATTAGTATTTAATACAGATTCTTAGTTTGGTTCTTAACACAGCCATACCAACCATTCAAAAACTCAACTTTTCACTCTTATTTTATCCCTTACCTATATTTATCACTTCAAAATGGTCAGATGTACTTGTCTTCACAAAAACAGACTGTTTAATGTTTTCTGAAATGAATTCAAATAAATGCCTTAAATTAAAAAAAAACAAAAAACAAAAAACAAATCAAAACAGGGACAACACATTCGAACAGTTCATTTTCTGTTAAAAAGCTCAAAAGTTTGAATTATTTTTATTTAAACAATTTTACTTTACTCATTGTGTTCACATTCTCAACAATGAATAGGTTGGAAACAATCCAGACATTTATACTGAATAATTAGAAAATATCTTAAGGTTAAATACTTCAAATGTTCCATATTATTTCATGATATTAGAAAAACATAGCATGTTAGAATTAAGAGTTTTAAAGACACCTTGGAAAAATTCAAAATTGTTGAAAAATGGTTTTATATCATTCCTAAGAAAAGGTTACATGAGTTTGTCTTGAAAAACCTTGAGATATAGGGATTCAACAGATGGCCAATTATCCTTAAACAATCCTATTTAGCAAAATATACTGGAATATTTTAGAATATAAGATATTACACCAAATGCAGCTAGGAATACAAATTAAAATAAGCAATAAGCAGAAACTCTAATGAAGATTTTGCTAACCCACCAATATAATACAAGGTTATATAAATAAGGATAAAGCAGTAAATTACAAAATTTTTCAATGGAAAATGAGAAGTTTTAATTTCCTTATTGATATAAAAAATTTGCTTTGAATATCCAATCAGCATTTTGTAAAAGAATGAGGTGCTGGATATGCTGAGATTACATAACTATGCAAAATGTGGAATGAAAAAAAGAATCACAGGAAATTTTTTAAAGTGAAGTGTTTGTAAAAATACACACTTAGGTATTTGGAAAGTTCAACAGAGTGTGCGTTTCTTTTCTTTCTAGCAAATATAATTGACAAAATTTACAACATGGAAGAGCCCAATAAGCAAAATTGTGATAATTTTTAAGGATCTCCCCTAAAATAAAGGGCCAGAGTTTTGCCTCCAAAAACAGATAATTCCTGTACCATTTATAATATTTTGGAGTGTACTTAAAGGAAAAATTCCAAATTTTATTAAGTTTCTACATTGTCTCAATACTATGTCTAAAAAATATAGCACATAAATTTTCAACTCAATTTATATAAAAGTGTCAATTTATCAAATAAAATTTTAGTGAATTAGATGCAAGAGCTTAATAAAACAATCATTAAATATGAAATATTGTCCAATTTTAGGAGATACAGCCATACTCCTCTAGAACATATTAAGAATATCAATGAAAATATAATCATAGATTATTTCTCATATCTAATTTGCAGTTAATGTTTATAATGCCTACTCCTTCTGAAAATTTCCATTATATTCATGGCCATTCACAATTTTCTCATTCATCATGCTTCTCCAGGTAGAGGACTCTATGCTAAGTGTGTATTTTTGGTAAATGATCACAATTTTTTTGTTTTCAAAATTATTCTTGTTATAGTTTTGTGCTGTCAATGTACCTGAAGCAGTGTTGAGTCAGGGCTACAGAGCATGAACCACAGACAATAATGGAAACTTGTTAGATATGCAAAAGTAGAGTCTTTTAGTGCTATTTGCTTTATTATTTTTAATTCTGATTTGGTTTTATTTGTTCGCCATTAATTTGTTTATAAAAGAACTAGCAATTATCTCAGTTACACTTTGACATTTATCTCTCAATAATTATGACGTTGGTGACACACTCCTAGATAGATTATCATTAAATTAGAAAACAAAGATGACAGGTATCATCAATATATTATGCAGTGATAGTTTTAAGTTTCTATTATGATTTAGGGGTTGTCTGAGCATCTGTGACTCTGAACATGTTTAGGACTCAAAACCACAACTAAAAAACATAGCATTTAAAAAAAACAAAACTGATCTGATATAAGCAAGATGGCAGACTAAGAAGCTCTAGGCCCTCATTCTCCCCACATAAACATCAAGTAAGCAACTATAGACTGATTAAAATAAGTTTGTGGGAGCTCTGCAAACCAGGTAAAGTTCTGCAGCAACCAAGCAAAAGCCCAGTCAAGAAAAAGCCACATTCAAAAAAGAAATTTTGCATCATTCTTTAATGCCCTAGCCTCCCCCTGCCCCTTACACAGTGAAGCATGGTCAAGAGGAAGTAGCCCAATCCCAGTTCTTTCCCTCAAAAGGAAGGAAATGAATGGAACTTGTTTGCACCTTCTGGACAGTCTGTGGGCTACTTGAGGGACTCATTTCTGTCCTGCCTGGTTTGGAGATCAGTGAAAATGGCTACATATATTGGATCTCAGGTTGGAAGCCCTGGAAGTCAGAGGTAGTTTCCATAGTAGATGAAAACTGCATAGAACTACAGACATGCAAAACATGAGAGCAAGAAATTATAGGCAGAGGAACACAGAACACCTAAAGCCTCAAGAAAAGGCAGAGGTGAAACTTTTGGGGAAATTAAGACATTTAAAAACATGCATATATACAGGGGAAGTGGGGGGAAGGTGCACACACAAACCCAAGGAAGACAAATGCTGCAAAAAGATCTGAGATGATCTTGAGCCTTCACACTATACTAATTAGCTACCATCTTCCTCTGCTTAAAGCCAGTCTACAAAGACCGAGAGAGGTGCCAATATTTTCAAATTCCCAATTTTCAGCAAAAGATCACAAGGAATAGAAAAAGCATCAGGGGAAAATAGTCCACTCAAAAGAACAAAATAAATCTGAAATCCACTATAAAATAACAAAGCCTTCAAAATTACTAGAGAAAGACTTTAAAACGACTGTCTGAAATATGCTCAAAGAACTAAAGGAAATCAGAAAAATGAAATATAAGCTATATGTGAATATCAATAAAACTACAGAAATTATTTAAAAAAAAAAAACAGAAATTCTGGGTTGAAAATAATTGAATTGAAAAACCCCCTAGAGGAATTTAACACCAGATTCAATCATCAGAAAAATTATCAGTGAAGACTGGTCATTTGAATTTATAAAGTTTGAAGAACAAAAAGAAAAAAAGAATGAAGCAAAGTGAACAGAAACTGAGGGACTTAATGGACACCATCCAGTGAATCGTTGTATATATTATAGGAATCCCAGAAGGAGAAGAAAGAGAGAAAGAGTCAGAAAGCTTATTTGAAGAAATAATGACTGAAACTTTCCAGATTTGAGGAAAGACATGGATATCAAAACACAAGAAGCACAAATGAACTCCAAACAGAATAAACACAGAGACCCACATTTAGACACATGTAATCAAACTACCAAAAACCAAAGACAAAAGAGAATCCTGAAAGAATAAAGAGAAAAGTGACTCATTGCTTACAAGTATCTACAATAAGATTATCAGAGAATTTCTCAGCAGAAACCTTGCAGGCCAGGGGTGGTGGGATGATATATTGAAAGTGCTGAAAAAAAAAAAAAAGAAATCAGTAATTCTACGTCAAGCAAAACTATCCTTTGAAGAAGAGAAAGACATTACGACATTCCAGACAAACATAAGATGAGGAAGCTTAATGCTATTAGACTTGCCCTACCCAAAATACTAAAGGGAGTCTGAGTTGAAATTAGAATGCTAGGCAGTAACTTGATGCCATATGAAGACACAAACTTCTTCCATAATGGTAAATATAAGGACAAATATAAAAAACAGTATTATTGCAACTGTGGCTCCTAACTTCACATTTTAGTCTTCCACAAGTTTTAAAAAACAAAAACATAAAAAAAAAAATAATTGCATGTTTAGGTTATGAGTATACAATAAAAAGAAGTAATTTATAACATTAATAACACAAGAAGGATAGTGCTATAAAAGACTTTTTGTATCCAACTGACATTATGTTGGTGTTCATTTAAACTAGATTGTTGTAACTCTGGGATATAATATATAATCACCATGATAACACCCAAAAAATTCTTTAAAATGTACACAAAAGGAAATGAGAAAGGGATCAAAACACTTCACAGAAAAAGACCAACTAGACATAAATAAAGTACTGAAAAAGGAAATGAGGGACAAAAATCTATAGGGCATAGAAAAAAACAAAATGATAATAGTAAGTCCTCTGAGTAACTATTTTTAAAGTAAAGGAATCAAGCGCCCCAATTAAAAAAAAAAAAAAAAAGGATTGGCAAAATGGATAAAGAGGGAAACAAAAAGAACAGGACTCAAATATATGCTGTTTACAAAAGACTCACTTTGGATCTAAGGACACATCAGAGAGGAAAGCAAAAGGATGGAAAAGATATCCCCTGCAACTAGTAACCAAAGGGAGATGATGGGAGCTATAATAAATCAGTGATTTGAACAGATATTTGCACATTCATGTTCATGGCAGTGTTGTTCATAATAACCAGGAAGTGGAAGCAACCCAACTGTCCATCAATGGATGAATGGGAAACTAAAATATGTTATATATGTACAATGAAATATTACTTATCCTTAAAGAGAAAGGAAATTCTGACACATGCTACCGTACGGGTGAATCTTGAAAACATTATGCTAAGTGAAATAAGCCAGTCACAAAAGGACAAATATTATAAGATTCCAGTCATACAAATACTTATAACTGTTACCTAGAACAGTCAAATTCATAGACAGAAATGAGAATGATGCCTACCAGGGCCTGGGCTAAGGGAGGAGGAAAGGAGGAGTTATTGTTTAATGTATATGGAGTTTCAGTTGAAGACGAAAAAGTTCTGGGGATGGACAGTGGTGATGGTTGCATAACAATGTGAATATATTTAATATCACAGAACTATACATTTTAAAATAATTGAAATGGGAAATTTTATCTTATACATATTTTGCCACAAGTTCGAAAATGTAGATAACAGAATTCACAATAGCAACAGATACATATGAAATTACTTTAGAAAGTTTTAATGTCCAAAGAAAGAAAACCACAAGATTTTCCTGAAAGATTTATCAAGGCCACTTGAAAGATGAAGGGAATCACTAAATTCCTGGTAAAGAAAATTCAGTATGTTAAATATGCTCATTTTTCTAGAGTAACAGAAATATTTAAAGTAATTCCAATAAAAATCCTAACAGAACTCTGTGTCTTTAAACTGAGAAGATGATCTTAAAATTCATCTGGAAAAATTACCACATGCAAATAGAAAATTTTAAAACAAAGTCAAGACGGAAGCCAGATATTGAAAGGTAATCTAAATCTGTGCTTATGAAAAAAGTATGATATTAATAAGAAAAACTTTAGAAACTATAGTTCAAAGAAAAAAGATCCATGAACACAAACACATAAACAGAATTTATATTTGACATCCATTTTCTCATTATACCTTCTTTCTGTAAGGAAGGACACTTGGGGTTTCCCACAAGACTCAAATGAGATGCCTTCACGATCCCTATGGGCCAAATCGGACAAGTTTTCTATTTTCCTATACGACTTCTTAGCAGCATTCTCATCCATTAATCATTAAATCCGCCCCCCCCCCCCGGAAAATATTTTCTTGGTTCCTACAACACCACATTCTCCTGGTTTTGTTTGTTTGTTTGTTTGTTTGTTGAATCCTCCAGTGCTAGCCATGTCTCCATTTTCTTTACTGATTTCGTCTGGGGCTTAGTTCAAAACTGTAGAGTTCTCCACCGCTTGGCCCTGACCCGACTTTGTGCTCTACATGAACAGTATTTGTAGTGATACAGTCCAATTCCATTTTTTATATCATTCAAAGTTTTCTAGCAATTTTATATGTTAATGTTAAAAAGAGAATGCCTGGAAAAGCTATTTCAAAAGAAAAAAAAATGATCTCTAAGGAGACAGATTGCTACAGCTCATCACTGTATCCTTCAAGCAACCTACTTTTCTTTCTGTAGGGGAGAACACCTTTTTTATGTATCATAATCAGTTGTTACTTATAGTACTTACTGCTTCTTAAAATTGTCCATTAGATTCATGCCGTTCACAGTTTGTCACTTTTTTCTATTGCATTGATGAGAACTCCATGGTAAGTGAAGCACCTA
This sequence comes from Eumetopias jubatus, assembly GCF_037043125.1. Classification (NCBI taxonomy): domain Eukaryota; kingdom Metazoa; phylum Chordata; class Mammalia; order Carnivora; family Otariidae; genus Eumetopias; species Eumetopias jubatus. Next base: position 98,115,055 of record NW_028274809.1, on the reverse strand, counting down.
TTTTGATCAAAGGTTTTATATTTCTTAAACTTGGGGCTCTTAGTAGGTTGCTTCGTTGATCCATTTAGATAGTTCCTTAGCTCAGTGCAGTCCATGAACAAGCAGTCTAAAGCTGACTTTTATTTTTTTTTAAAGATTTTATTTATTTATTTATTTGAGAAAGCGAGAATGAGAGAAAGAGAGCACATGCGAGGGGGGAGAGCCAGAGGTAGAAGCAGACTCCCCGCTGAGCAGGGAGCCTGATGCGGGACTCGATCCAATGACTGCAGAATCATGACCTGAGCCGAAGGCAGTTGCCAAACCAACTAAGCCACCCAGGCGACCTGAAGTACATTTAGATACTGCAGTATCTGAAACCTTGTTGGAAATAAAAATTATTCTGTCCCACCCCAGAACTTGTGAATCTCCATGGTCAGGGCATGCCCAGTAATTTATTTTTAAAAGTCTTGGGGGGGGGGGGCGGAGCAAGATGGTGGAGGAGTAGGAGACCTGGATTTCGTCTGGTCTCAGGAATTCAGCTGAATAGGGATCAAACCAGTCTCAACACCTACAAACTCAACAGGAGACCGAAGAAGAGAGTAGCAACAACTCTGAACAGAGAAGCGACCACTTACTGGAAGGTAGGACGTGCGGAGAACTGAATCCGAGGCGATATTCGGGAGGATAGACGGCGGGGGAGGGGGCCTCCGTCGGCCACTTCTGGCAAGTGATAGAGCCGCAGAGCACAAAATCGGAACTTTTAGAAGTGCTCCGCTGAGGGACGTCGCTGCAGTGGCTAAGCAGGGGGTGGAACCCTCGCGGGACAGTGTAGTCTCAGGACCCTCGGGGGTCAAGAAAGACCGAGGGTGCCTGAGTGCAGAAGAGCTCCCAGGTATCGGAGCGGGGAAACCGGCTGCAGAGACGGAGCCGAGGCGCAGGCTCTCAGCTCGGGGTTGCCATAAACTGTGATCTGTGGTCCAGTCGGGCCACTGCTCCTCCAGCAGGGACCCAACAAGCGGCAGAGCCGGGGAGATTCTCCTTCCTCCCCTGGGAGGAGCGGCGCGGAAGTGCACCGCGGGGATCTGCTGGGTTTGGAGACTCCACACGGGGACGGGTGCCAGAGATAGAAACGCTCGGTCACAGGCTGGGTGAGCTCGGAGTGGGGCCGGAGACCAGGGACACGGGAGTGACTGCTTTTCTCTGGGGGCGCACTGAGGAGAGGGGCTCCGAGTTCTCGGATCTTCCAGGCGGAGATTGGGAGGCCACCATTTTCACCCTGGTCCTCCAAAGCTGTACGGAGAGCTTGCAGGGAACAAAAACTCCTGAGAGCAAACCCAAGCAGATTGTTTAGCCCGGACTGAGAAGGGCGGGGAAAATCCGCCTCCGGCAAAGACATTTGGGAACCACGGCAACAGGCCCCGCCCCCAGAAGATCAGCACTAACAGCCAGCAAGCCAAGACCAAGTATACCAATCAAGGAGAACGGGAGAACTCCAGCGGTAGGGGAATACTGCACATAGAATTCATAGCTTTTTTACCATGATTCATTAGTTTTTCAAAGTTAATTTTTTAACTGTTTTTTTTAATTTTTCTTTTTTCTTTTTCACCCAACATCTTATCAATCCTTCTTTAAAAGAAAACATTTTTTATTTTCCTTTTTTAGAGTCATATTTTATCCCTTCATAGTAGTTACCCTTATTATTGGCATATATATATATAAGTTGTTCTCTCTTTAAAATTTTGACATACAGTTTCTTGTAACAGATCAAAATATACCCTCTGTTCTAGTCTCCTCCCTGATCACATTCTCTCCCTTTTTTTTTTAAATCTTTCTTTTTTCAAACAAATTCTTATCTTATCAATTCCTTTTATAAAACCTTTTATAATTTTCAACTTTACAGTCATCTTCCACCCCTTCATTGTATCGACCCTTATTTTGTACATATATAAGTCTTTCTGCTTTTAAAATTTTAGGAGGCACTTTCTTCTAACAGACCAAAATGCGCCGAAAATCCAGTGTGTGGCACTGATCTATGCACTAGCCTGATCATATTTGATCATATTCTGTTTTTTTTGTTTCTTCTGTTTTTGTTTGTTTTTATCTTTTTTTCTTTTTCTCCTCTTTCTCATTTCTTTCTTTCCCTTTCTTGTCCCCTAGTTTCAGGTCTTTTCTGATTTGTATAAAGTATATATGCTAGGGACGTTGTTAACCTGTTAGCATTTTGTTCTCTCATTCATCTATTCTCCTCTGGACAAAATGACAAGACGTAAAAATAACTTCAGCAAAAAGAGGAAGAGGTAGTACCGTCTATGAGGGCCCTACTCAATACGGATATTAGTACGATGTCGGACTTAGAGTTCAGAATCATGACTTTAAAGATACTAGCTGGGCTTGAAAAAAGCATGGAAGTTATTAGAGAAACCCTTTCTGGAGAAATAAAAGAACTAAAATCTAACCAAGTCAAAATGAAAAAAGCTATTCATGAGGTGCAATCAAAAATGGGGGCACTAACTGCTAGGATAAATGAGGCAGAAGAGAGAATCAGCAATGTAGAAGACCAAATGATGGGAAATAAAGAGGCTGAGAAAAAGAGAGAGAAATAACTGCAGGATCACGAGGGCAGAATTCCAGAGATAAGCGATACAATAAGATGAAACAACATTAGAATAATTGGGATCCCAGAAGAAGAGAGAGAGGGGCAGAAGGTATATTGGAGCAAATTATAGCAGATAATTTCCCTAATGTGGAGAAGGAAACAGGCATCAAAATCCAGGAGGCACAGAGAACCCCTCTCAAAATCAATAAAAATTGATCAACACCCCGACATCTAATAGTAAAACTTACGAGTCTCAGAGACAAAGAGAAAATCCTGAAAGCAGCTCGGGAGAAGTGATATGTAACCTACAATGGTAGAAACATTAGATTGGCAACAGACCTATCCACAGAGACCTGGCAGGCCAGCAATCAGACAACAAAAAGAAATCAAAGGCATCCAAATCGGCAAAGAGGAAGTCAAACTCTCACTCTTTGCAGATGATATGATACTGTATGTGGAAAACCCAAAAGACTCCACCCCAAAACTGCTAGAACTCATACAGGAATTCAGTAAAGTAGCAGGATATAAAAATCACTGCACAGAAATCGGTGGCATTCCTATACACCAACAAGACAGAAGAGAGACAAATCAAGGAGTGGATCCCATTTACAATTGCACCCAAAACCATAAGATACCTAGGAATAAATTTAACCAAGGAGGCAAAGGATCTGTACTCAGAAAACTATAAAATACTCATGAAAGAAATTGAAGAAGACACAAAGAAATGGAAAAATGTTCCATGCTCATGGATTGGAAGAACAAACATTGTGAAGATGTCAGTGCTACCTAGAGCAATCTACACATTCAATGCAATCCCCATCAAAATACCATCCACCTTTTTCAAAGAAATGGAACAAATAATCCTAAAATTTGTATGGAACCAGAAGAGACCCCGAATAGCCAGAGCAATGTTGAAAAAGAAAAGCAAAGCCGGTGGCATCACAATTCTGGATTTCCAGCTCTATTACAAAGCTGTCATCATCAAGACAGTATGGTACTGGCACAAAAACAGACACATAGATCAAGGGTACAGAATCGAGAGCCCAGAAATGGACCCTCAACTCTATGGTCAACTCATCTTTGACAAAGCAGGAAAGAATGTCCAATGGAAAAAAGACAGTCTCTTCCACAAATGGTGTTGGGAAAATTGGACAGCCACATGCAGAAGAATGAAACTGGACCATTTCCTTACACCACACACAAAAATAGACTCCAAATGGTTGAAAGACCTAAACGTGAGACAGGAGTCCATCAAAATCCTAAAGGAGAACACAGGCAGCAACCTCTTCGACCTCAGCCGCAGCAACTTCTTCCTAGAAACATCGCCAAAGGCAAGGGACGCAAGGGCAAAAATGAACTATTGGGATTTCATCAAGATAAAAAGCTTTTGCACAGCAAAAGAAACAGTCCACAAAACCAAAAGACAACCGACAGAATGGGAGATGATATTTGCAAAGGACATATCAGATAAAGGGCTAGTATCCAAAATCTATAAAGAACTTATCAAACTCAACACCCAAAGAACAAATAATCCAATCAAGAAATGGGCAGAAGACATGAACAGACATTTTTCCAAAGAAGACATCCAAATGGCCAACAGACACATAAAACAGTGCTCAACATCACTCAGCATCAGGGAAATCCAAATCAAAACCTCCATGAGATACCACCTCACGCCAGTCAGAATGGCTAAAATGAACAAGTCAGGAAACGACAGATGTTGGTGGGGATGTGGGAAAGGGGAACCCTCCTACGCTGTTGGTGGGAATGCAAGCTGGTGCAGCCACTCTGGAAAACAGTATGGAGGTTCCTCAAACAGTTGAAAATAGAACTACCATACGATCCAGAATTTGCACTACTGGGTATTTACCACAAAGATACAAATGTAGGGATCCGAAGGGGTACGTGCATTCCAATGTTTATAGCAGCAATGTCCACGATAGCCAAACTGTGGAAAGAGTCAAGATGTCCATCCATAGATGAATGGATAAAGAAGATGTGGTATATATACACAATGGTATATTATACAGCCATCAAAAGGAATGAGATCTTGCCATTTGCAACGATGTGGAGGGAACTGGAGGGTGTTATGCTGAGTGAAATAAGTCAATCAGAGAAAGACATGTATCATATGACCTCACTGATATGAGGAATTCTTAACCTCAGGAAACAAACTCAATGTTGCTGGAGTGGTGGGGGGTGGGAGGGAGGGGTTGGCTGGGTGACAGACATTGGGGAGGGTATGTGCTATGGTGAGCGCTGTGAATTGTGCAAGACTGTTGAATCACAGATCTGTACGTCTGAAACAAATAATGCAATATATGTTAAGAAAAAAAAAAAGAAGAAGATAGCAGGAGGGGAAGAATGAAGGGGAGTATGTTGGAGGGGGAGACGAACCATGAGAGACAATGGACTCTGAAAAACACACTGAGGGTTCTAGAGGGGAGGGGTGTGGGGGGATGGGTTAGCCTGGTGATGGGTATTAAAGAGGGCACATTCTGCGTGGAGCACTGGGTGTTATGCATAAACAATGAATCATGGAACACTACGTCAAAAGCTAATTATGTAATGTATGTTGATTAACATAACAATAAAATAAAAAATTTAAAAAAAGCCTTCCAGAAGATTCTGCTCTATGCTAAAGTTTGACAAACATTTCCCTAGGTCAGACCTTCTCACATAATGGTCAGTGTCATCTCTGAGCTTATAGGAACACAAATTATTCAGCCCTACCACAGACCTACTGAGTGTCGGTAGAAAGATGGAGAAATTGTTATTTTAGCAAACTCTCCACGATTCCTGGGCATCTTTCCTTGGCACACTGAAGTGTGAGAACCTCAACCACAGAAATTAAGCTCTGGAGTGGTATAGTTCTGGAACTGCTAAAATGATCCATCTTGGCCTCAGAGGAATTTGGTGGAAGCATTATGACTTAGCGGCTTTGTAGCCAATACATCAGGATTTCAATCTCCAATTACCTACTTACTAGCTCTAGTACATACACAATTCACCAAATCTATTATTATTATAGACCCAACTAGTGGTGCCTGAGACAAAACGATCACTTTCGTTGTCTTCCTCTGTATTTGTTATTTACCAAAACAAGTTTTAGTCTCAAATGAGTTCTACCTTGTCAGAGATCATTTCATACCCATCTTTGTATCCTCCACACCTAGCACAGCACATAGTAAATGGTCACGAAATATTTAGATTGAAGCTGTATGCTCAGATTTATGCTCTAAGAATTAAGAATAGGGTCTTTAAATCTTGAGGGATGCATTCAGCCACATGGAGACTAGGAGCTGAACTAGTTATCTTCATCTGAAATCTAAGGAGAAGAGACATTCCAGCAGTGTAGCCATCAGCTCATCTCAGGGGCTGTATGTTTGTGGTTCAAGAGCACTAAAAGAAGCTCAGTGATCTATAAACTGGATCAATAGCCCTAAATTTCTATGGTTGATTACCTGGCATGAATTGCTAACAAGCCAGACAATCCCATCTTTGAACCTGATTTCAGAAAATGAGAAGGTTCAGTCTTCCTAAAGTTTTTAGTACTTTAACCTCTTGCCTATGAGCAGGGAAGAATCTAGTCATTTCTTACTGTATTGCATTGCCCCATGCAGTTTTTGGTACCCATATTTATGGAATATATGAATGCAACAAATTAAGAAATCATTTTTTGGCTTAAAATTTAATCTTTCCCTTTACCTGGAAGATCCTTTCAGAATTTCAATTACTTCTCAATACTCTTTTAAAACTAATTTTATATCAAGGTGTGATATAAAACTAACTTGACTATAGATTATCTATGTCTTCTGTGAAATATTCATTGTAGAGGGATAGAAAACAGTAAACCAAGTAGCCTGGTCTGCCATGTTAATAATTACTTGTGTGATTTAAGGTAAAGCTTTCATTTTCTTAGACCTCAAACCAAAATAGTGTATGCCCAAATAACACCATCGGGTACAGTCTGATGCATTGAGCAGTCACAAAACCCATTCCCACTTTCCTATCTACTAGATGAGACACAGCCTCATTTTGCTCACACAGAAAATAGAGGTGATATTACAATCTTGTATATATTTGTGAGCCTTTCAAGAAATAATGCCAGTGAAAACTGTTCATAAACTGTTAAGTATGCACAAACTTAAGTACTGTAACCAGGTCTCTCAAATTTGAAGTGTAAAAAAAAACTATATGCAATTGCATTAACTGTCAGTGAGTCAGGAAAAGTAGGTCCTTTTAAACAGTTTGAAGACTTCCATAAAGTCTTAATAAACCCTTGCATTTATGAAGCATAAGTATGACCTCAGCCTGTTGCTAAGGTAGACAGATGTCAATTTATATTGGATGAAAGATAGAAGGGTAGAAGAAAGGAAGAAAGAAGAAAAAGAAAGGAAGAAGGGACAAAGGAAGAGAGGAAGGACTCCAGATAAGCTCACTGATTCAAATAAGTGACAATCTCTTTGGGAAGGGCAATAGTTTATTAAACATTAGGGAGAAAAAAAGACAGAAAAAAATTTTTAAAAATTCAATATTGCAATGTCAGATGCTCCAAGCAATAGGATTCCAGAAAAGAGAGGTTCCTGGGGATGCTAATGTTGTATGCTAAAGACCAAATCTATGTTGATTCTTCCCTAAAGACTTTGATCAGGAAGAGCTTAAATGAGAAAGACAGAAGAATGTCTCCCCACCCGGTCACCCCAAACTGAGGAAAACCTCATTCCTTGTTATCTGAGTTGAACAAGGTGTGTTTAATTTGCTGCCTTTTCTGGGGGTTAAAGATTACAGTTCAGTAGTCAAATAAGATTCCAAACAAAGGTTAAGAAAAATAGTAAAGCCACTGGCAAAGAAATAGTAAAGCCACTTGAAAAGAACCAGTGTTGGGTGCCTGGGTGGCTCAGATGGTTAAGCGACTGCCTTCAGCTCAGGTCATGAACCCGGAGTCCCGGGGATCGAGTCCCACATCGGGCTCCCTGCTCAGCGGGGGGGGTCTGCTTCTCCCTCTGACCCTCTTCCCCCTCGTACTGTCTCTCATTCTCTCTCAAATAAATAAATAAAATCTTTAAAAAAGAAAAGAAAAGAAAAGAACCAATGTAGCTCCAGCTTCCAGCTAAGTTCAAAGACAGCACTGTTAATGTGCCCTTCAAACATGGCTGACCTTTAGATGCTGCTGAGCATCTGGGGGAACATTTGGCACTTCACTAGATCCCCTTATGTTAACTAACTGCATTTGTACACCACCATGTCCCAAGCCAAAAACCTTCCCAGTAAGTCAGCACTGGGTCCGATCTGGAAAGCCCTCTGTTCAGGAGCAAGCGCCTTTTCTCGGTAAGACTTGCTAGAGGGAAAGTTGGTGGCTAGGAAGAATTCACCTCTTCCTTTTCTTTCTTTCTTTTTTTTAATATGTTATTTATTTGACAGAGAGAGACACAATGAGAGAAGGAACACAAGCAGGGGGAGTGGGAGAAGGAGAAGCAGGCTTCCCATGGAGCGGGGAGCCCGATGCGGGGCTCGATCCCAGGACCCTGGGACCATGACCTGAGCTGAAGGCAGACGCTTAATGACTGAGCCACCCAGGTGTCCCAAAATTCACCTCTTTCAACTTGAAAAACCTTAGGGTTTTTCAGGAGTCAAAACAGATATTAAATTGAAATAGCCACATGTGATAGAGCTCAAAACTTAATTTGACATGTTTATTCAGTGAATATCTATTACATATGAACTCTGAAAAAATAAAACATAATAAACTTTGAAAAGTAAGCATTCACTTCACTGTAAAACTTTCCAACTCTGCCTTTTAAATAGTAGGAATGGAAATAGAGCCACGTTTTATTTTAACATTTAAAAACAGTATGTGTATCAAAGACAGCATGCATGTAAGAGAAAATCTAATTCCCTCTTCACATACAGAAATTTAATATCATAAAGAGGCAGCTATAGCTAAGACATCAATTATACAACTTTTTCTTCAAAGGAAAAAAAAAGCAGAATTTAATGAAATGGGGCAGAACAGGAACTAAATGTGCTTTTAATTATTTTTATCGCTTTTGCCATTAAAATGTTAATAAGAATCATAGGTATTTAAGAGGGAAAGAAATAACAAATTATATTTCCACTGTGATAATTAATATTACTATGTTCCTTTTAATTGGAAATGTTAAGGGTATGTGTGCTTGAACTTCTTTACCACTCTGTGTTGGTTATCACAAATTCTAACACATATATATTATATATACACCCTATTCAATGAAGAAAAAGAAATTAACAGAGATTTGGGCCTTTTATTTAAATCTGCTGTAAGGTAGTGTTCTAGCTATTTTTCAGAAACCTCATGGACCAGGAATAATTCAGTAAATCCAAGGTAAGTTAACTTGATCTGCATAAGTATGCATCATGCATTATTTGTGCTCTGCTTTAAAGGAGGACTTCTATGGCTGAAATTTTTGTATGGGTGAGTAAGGCAATTACTCGCCTCAAAGCCAGTCAATGTTTCTATTCATCTCCTGAAGACAGTCTTCTTTTTCCCTAGTCTTTGCGAATACAGTAGCCAGTATCTGCAGCAGTTCTCAGAATGTCCCCTCAGTACTGCTAGTTCAAAATAGACCATCCCCCATGCCCTGTCAAAAGAGGTTTGCTCTCAAGGCTCATTTTCTCAGAATTACTGGCTTATGGGTAGTTTAAAACTACCTTCTAATTTTATTTTATTTTGCAGGTCTTATGTTTTCATTCTCCAAGAAAAGAGAATAAAATTCTATCAACCATACGTCTGAGTTGGGGAGAAGGAGATGGGAGTGACAATCACCCGCTAAGAAGAGATAGCCAACTTCACATCTCTCCTTCCTGTAAAATCAGCAGCAGCATTTTCTGGTGAGATCTGTTAGCATAAAAAGCATTGAGAATTTGAGGATGTTTAATAGTTGTCTCAAGCAAATCATAAGATTCCCACTCCTAAAATACATTGATATAAGGATTCCATGTTAATAATCACAAATGAAAAGCGTACCAACATGAACCTAGCTATTTTTCATTTCATTAAGTCTTTCAGAAGAGATTTGAAGAAGGTAACTTTAAACTTTTCCAAGAATTAAAGCTATAAATACTATTTTGGAAGCTCCCTGTTAAAAGCAAAAAAAAACAAAGGGAGACAGGGAGAGAGAGAGAGATTGCAAAACGAAACAATCTCTTCCAGATGTAAATTTACAAAACCTAACCCAAAAAAACATCAAAATCTATCTCCTAGCATAAGAATGCCATATAAGCTGAATCTTATTTCTTTTGTTCACTGTGTCCATAGTGCTAACAGAGCCTGATGCACAGCAGGATCTCAATGTTTTTTAGGAAACAAATGAATCTCTATGACCAGAAGCATACTTTCTTCATAAGTCAACCTCCTAGTCAATGGATACCTATCATATCACGATGGCCTTTTGGGCCTCTCCATAATGATTCAATGATGCCCCAAGGCAGCATGGGGCACCCTCCCCAGTTGACTCATGACACCTTGACTTTATCCTCATAGTAGCACTTACTAAATTGCATCTGATTGTCCACTTTCATATGTCTCACCCATTATACTGTATTTTTGTTTTATTTTTTATTTTTTTTAAGATTTTATTTATTCATTCATGAGAGACAGAGGGATAGAGAGAGAGAGAGAAGCAGAGGGAGAAGCAGGCTCCCAAGGAGCAGGGAGCCCGATGCGGGACTCGATCCCAGGACCCTGGGATCATGACCTGAGCCGAAGGCAGACGCTTAACCGTCTGAGCCACCCAGGCGCCCCATTATACTGTATTTTTAATCAATAAATATTTACTGAACTGTGTGGGAATAAGTAGCATAGAATACAATCTAACAGTGAGATTCAGTGACTTTCTTTTCAGGAAAGATCTATTTTCTCATTCCCCCCCAGCTTTATTGAGCTATAACTGACATAAAGTTATTGTGCAAGATTAAGACATACAAAGTGATGATGTGATGTACTCGTAAACTACGAGACAATTACCACCGGTGGGCTGGTTAAACCTTCATCATCTCACATAATTACCATTTCTTTTTTGTGGTGAGAACATTTAACAATTTACTCGCTCAGAAACTTCCATGTATATAATAAGGTATTGTTAACTACAATTTATTCATCTTTTTAACTGGAAATCTGAACCCTTAGGCATCATCTCCCCAATTCCCCATTCCCCTGGCAACCACCATTCTACTGTTTCTATGAGTGTGATTCTTTTAGATTCCATATGTAAATGAAATCATACAATATTTGTCTTCCTCTCTGATTTTTCTCACTTAATATAATGCCCTCAAAGTTCATCCATGTTGTCACAAAGAGCAGGATTTCCTTCTTTGTTACAGCTGAATATTTAACTGTGTGCCTATGTGTATGTACATACACATATATATGAATGTATATATATTGCATCTTCTTTATCCGTTCGTATGCAGACATTCACTTAGTTTACTTCCGTATCTCAGCTATTGTGAATAATGCATCAATGAACATGTGAGTACAGATATCTGTTTCAGTTCCTGATTTCATTTCCCTTGGATAAATACCCAGAAATTGGACTGTTGCATCACAATAAAAATCATGTTGCATCACAATAAAAATAATTTTATTTTTAATTTTTGAGGAACTTGCATGTCGTTGTCCACAGTGGCTGCACCAATAGACAGTCCTACCAACAGTGCTTTAGGTTCTCGTTTCTCCACATCCTCACCACCACGTTAACCCTTGTCTTTTTGATAATAGCCATTCTAATAGGTGGGAAATGATATCTCACTGGGGTTTTGATTTGCAGTTCCCTGATGATTAGTGATGCTGAGCACCTTTTCATGTACCTATTGACCATCTCTATATCTTCTTGAAAAAATGCCTATTCAGGTTCTCTGCTCATTTTTTAACCGTACTGTTTTTGTTTTCTTTTGTTTTGTTTGCTATTGAGTTGTAGGAGTTTCTTAAATATTTTAGATTATTAACTCCTTATCAGATACATGATTTGCAAATATTTTCTTCTAAGGAATGATATGTTTCTTTTGTTGTTATTCTTCATGTTACAAAATTGCTTATTGCTTATCTCTTTCCTTTGATTTGGCCGTCAGGGAAGATATAGTGTTTCTCTTAGCCTAGTTCACTCCTTCAGTAAGAACTGAGACTTACAGACATGCATGTTGATTTTGATTTCAGTGATCACATGTGAACTTTCAAAGGATCACTCAGGATATATGAATCTAGCATAACTGTCTTTCATCCATCTCTCCCTCTTTTTCTCTCCTTTATATTTTTTAATTTTAATTTTTTAAAACATTTTATGCATTTATTTGACAGAGAGAAAGAACAAGAACACAAGCAGGGGAGAGTGGGAGAGGGAGAGTCAGGTTCCCTGCTGAGCAGGGAGCCCAATGCGGGGCTTGATCCCAGGACCCTGGAATCATGACCTGAGCTGAAAGCAGATGCTTACCCGACTGAGCCACTCAGGTGCCCCTTTTCTCCTTTTTAAAAATCATTTCTGAACCCCCATTCTGCCTATCTCCCCACATACTGGATGCGTTACTTTAACACTGCTATCTGTTATTAAATTCCACAGTTTCTGAACAGCTGAACATTTCCCTTTATTTTTTCCTTATCAGAAGCTTGTCTGAACCGCATGGTGGTACAGCAATGAATTGGGGAAATGAAAGGAAGAAATGCGTTCTTAGAGTTGAATCATATGAAACAGAACTGGGCCCTGTCTACAGAGAAAGATCCCCCTGTATTCTGATGACTGCATCTGGGAAGGCTGTGTAGCCAGGGCCAGCAGTGCCCTCCTGGTTCCTGACCATTCTGATCCCTCAAACACATAAATTCCTAATGAAGACATGAATATAAGTAAATATTGGGCTCTCACTATTAACTACTGTAATTGCAAAACAGATTTTCTTTATTCTAATCTCACGTACACCAAGCAATTTCTGGATGTTCATTTAGCTTCCTTGAAATGCCTGCCAAACCTGCAGGCTACAAGGTCATTTTCCTTTTCTTTCTCAATTTATGACTTATCACTATGGTTTATTTGCGAGTCTGTGCCACTGGTTAATGTGAATACACACTCAAGAAATGGATCAATTTAATGTGATTATAAACATTTCAAAGGATCTGTGCCTTAAACTTGAGTGACAGATCTTGTACCTAGGTGAATTCACCAAAATAAATGGCATGCTGTGAGAAATATGGCGAGATGACTTTGCCAAGGGGTAGTCTGAACTTGACAATCACCTGTCTTTCATACTTTCACAATAGACACATTTCCAGGATTTAGTCACCATTCCCAGTAGCATACTTAGGAACAGCACATCCTAATTCACCATGTGACAATGCTCAGATCCTTAGAAGTAAATGCTTTAATTTGATACCTCCATGTTTAGCAGCTGTAAGAAACAATTTTGGGGAAACAACAATAAATATATTGTACCTGTGACCCACTAAGGCTATGCTCCCCAGATTTGGACATACACCACTTTGGATGACATAGCAGCATGGCAAGGAGTTGGTAAGCTACAGAATAAATTCAAAGTCCTTTCACAGGGAATCCATTCTGCCTAAACATCTGATGTGTGGAAATGTTCTATCTAATTAATAAGTTAAAACATGGTATGTTAAAGCAAGCATAGATTCAGAATGGAGTAGTGAGCAAAAGCCACATGGGTATTTTTTTAAGACAAATCATTTAGATCCCAAAGAATTTTCAGGAAGTAGTTTTTCTCTATGTTTATTGCAGCATTATTTACAATAGCCAGGATATGGAAGCAGCCCAAATGCCCATCAATAGATAAAGAAGTTGTGGTATATAAATACAATGGAATATTACTCAGCCACTAAAAAAAATGAGATCTTGCCATTTGTGACAATGTGGATGGGGCTAAAAGGTATCATGTTAATTGAAATAAGTCAGAGAGAGACAAATACCATACAATTTCATTTATACATGGAATCTAAGAAAACAAAATAAACCAATAAACAAAAAGTAGAAACAGACTTTAAAATACAGAGAGCTGACGGTTGCCAGAGGGGAGGAGGGTAGAAGGATGGGCAAAATGGATGAAGGGGAGTGAAAGGTACAGGCTTCCACTTATGGAATAAATAAGTTCCAAGGATGAAAAGTCTTAGCATATGGAATGTAGTCAATAGCTTTGTAATAACGTTGTATGGTAACAGATGGAAGCTACACTTTGAGTATAGCATACGGTATAGAATTGTCAAATCTCTATTTTGCCCACCTGAAACTAATGTAACTTTGTCAAGTATACTTCAATTTAAAAAAAGGTAGTTTTTTTGTTTGTTTGTTTGTTTGTTTATCTTTAGGTTCTGGGCTTCCTTGTTACTATTTAGCAGGAAAGCATGAAGAATATTACTATAAGATCAAAAGTGTTTAAGCTGTACATTATAGAGAAAATATAAATACATATAGAAAATATAATTGTTTTATATGAGTACATATGTATATAAAAACAAATGTAATTTAGTTTTACACATATATGAAGTTTATACACAGAGGGTGTTACCAGGAGGGATTCATTTCTATGGAGGTGAAATTTAGATTCATAAAGGCTTACACAGCACTAAAGAAAATTAGACGAGCAACTGGACACAATGAAGGACTGGGTACACATATGACATTATTTAAATGGAATAAAGATTTTCTCCAGAAATATTTTACAACAGAACTTGGTGCTGCCTTAGATGGTTAAAGAAAAGTTATATAAGGAAGCAAATGTTTGACTTACACTACTTTCCAGTTCTAGATTTTTTTTGATTATGTAAACTTACAGACTAGGCAATGAATTTCCTTAGTCTTAAGGTTGGGAACACATGGTCTACACTATGTAATGGATTTTTAGGAGTGCACAGTGGCACAGTGGTATAGATTCATAAAGTCCAGTCACTATCAAGGTCTTGCTCTTGATGAATATCCTGAAAAGTAATGAGTCTACGATGAAGATCTGGTCAGTGACCATTTCATTGTCATAAAAGATCAGTTTTGACATTCCCATGCCTATATAACTCACAAAAGTTTCCAACTAATAGTTAATTTCATTTTTATGGATAAATGGGCTTAGGAGTCAACACATCTGTCATTTGCATAAAGATAATGATAGAAAACTATGCAAATAAAATATATTGATACAGTAGCTCTATAAATTGTTCGGGAAAACAAGTATTATGGTATCAGTATATAGTCGGACTGTGCTTCATCCAGTATTTAAAGAGGAAAAACAAAACACACCATTAATTTACCAGCTATTGGAAATTTGTGGTGAGTAAAATTCAATATGTTATGTTGGTCAGTAAAGCTTAAAGTCAGGATTTTTATGTCTTCAGATTTAATAACATTTTACTCATGGCCTTGAATATTTAGTCTGGGGAAGATTTAAAAAGTGGTATGTGATAAAGAAACAGAGCCTGATCTGTGGTCATATAACAACGTTAAGCCTTTGCCTTGTGGATTAGAAGTGGAAAGATGGACAGATCAGCAGTGACTTATCCTGCCTCAGAGAATGTAAATTTGATTTGCCTTATATCTTCACTATTTTAAGGGGAGAAAGCAGCTCTCTTTGCTGACCAGAAAGAAGAGTCTCCCCAACAAGTGATAACGGGAGTGTGAGAGAAATCAGAGTCAATCTTACTATATGTGTATGATTACGGATGTGTCATGATTTAAAAAAAAAACAACAAAAAACAAAAGGAAGTATCTTTCCCCAAAACATATAATGTACTACCTTAAAGCGATGCTAACTAATGCAGTGTCAGTGCTATCTTTTGGGTTGAGACAATAACCTCCACGTAAAGGCTATTTTCAACTTTATTCTCATCCCTGCCTTATTCTAGATTCCAAATACACACATCAGTCTATAGTCTCAAATGGTTTAACCAGATTTGAGCCAATGCTCACATAGAGATTCTGTATGCCCAGAAGCAGGAAACTTCAATATTAAATATTTCTACTTCACATCCGATTTGCAATAGATCACGTGACTTAAGGAATTTTTCTGCCAAATATTTGCATGCTGTACTTTCTTTTGTATCAAAAGCATATCAAAACTAGATAATTTTGATCAAACACAGTTTATCTAGTCCAGGCTTCCTATAATTTCAGAACATTGGGGATTTCAGGGGGAAGAACAGTGTTTATATAATCCATGAGTATCAGAATGCTTTTTAAAAATAATTTCATTTTTAATTATCATTACCTGAATAGACCTGAGTGATTTTCTTACCATTGTCTCAGGTAGCTTTACTTTTTTCCCCATTTTATTATGAAAATTAAGCATATAGAAGTTGAGAAAAAATGCAAAGTGAACAACCATGTACTCAGCAGCTAGGTTCCAGAATTATTATTTTGTTGTACAAAGCATTAACTTTTGGGGGGCTGGGGATAAAATTCACATAGACTTAAATATACAAAGCTCAAAGAAATCAGGTATTGTTACTTGCCATTTGCCTTGACACTAGTCTCTTTCAAATTTTAGTAAAAATTCCACAGGTCCCCACCACTCTTCCATTTTCTGATACACTGGGACTTGGTGAATCCACTGTTCTATTTATCAATTTAATAATTTCATGAATGCTGACTCTACAGTCCTACAGTTTCTGCCCTTCTAGAGTGAAGAAATCCAATTATTACGACTCTCATCCATTCTTCTAGATCACAAATATGTACTTGAATCTGTACTATTGTTTCAATAAGATGCTGGCCATTTCTCACAAAGATCTTGCAAAAGAAGCAGAGAATTTAAATATGATAGGCTGCTACTGTACCTATGGTACATAACATATCAGTGTTGTGTGACTTAAGGAAATTTTCTGACAAAAATTTGCCCATTCCCTTTGCTATTGAAAGCATATCAAAATTGGCTACTTTCTCAGTGATCTTATTCATTTTTAATGGGGAGTCAAAATGACAGCAAAACGATCGTTCAAAATAAGTATTTTTATAGAGAAGATTTTAACAATAAACTTCATTTCCTCCTTCTCTTATCCACTCCCTGGACCACCTCTAATCTGCACCCTTGTCTCCCTCCTCCAAATGCACCCTCTTCTCCTTTTCCCAAGCCCTATTCCACTTGCTATTGTCAGGGATGAGTCGTTACTGGTTTAATTCTCCGTCCTCTGCATATATTTTTTACTTTAAACTTGACAGGCCACCTGACACAGGAAAATAAATATTTTAAAATTTCAAAGTGAAAAGATGTGACTCCACATGTATACCTTAAAAAGAAATTTAGTTAAATGCTTCTAAATCTACACTTATGATAACATCAGCATTTTCCAGGATCTTAGGAAGGATTAAATCCTTCCTTAAAGTTTCTTATTTTAAGGCAGAAATATTAGCACAAAAACTGCATCAGCCAAAATCTCTCCAAATGTTATGAAAAGGCATTACTGTGTAAACTTTAATGATGTTTGCATACCACTATTAGGGCCCATAATTCTTTCTCAGAGTATTTTATTATAAAAATAAAACACTGGGGCTGTTTCCTCCTGCAGTAATGAAAAAGAGTAAATACAAATAAATTAAGTAGAGCAAAGACTACGATTTAAACTTAACAGTTTATTTATTAGAGCCAATGTCAAGGTTTCCTTAAATAATATATAGAAACATAACTATAGCATACATAAAAATTAACAGAAATAGTTAACCTATGGGAAGAAATAAAGGCAATGAGGAAACAACAGGTAGAGAAAATGCTTCACTAACTACAATTTATCATTACTTTATTACTTTTTAATACTGCAATCACAAATTGCAAACACGACTATAGGGCAAAGAGAAGCAGCTATAATGTAATTACACATAGAAACCAAACCCAAATTGTTCTTGGATTTGTGGCATCTGTAGCCCTAGGTACAAGACTGAGACAATAGAGAGCGGGGCCTTCTCTTTTTCCATTCCCAGCAAAAAGAGAAAGCCAGAAAAGAGGACTGACCAATTTAACAATGTTCTTTGCTTGCTGAGATCAATCAATCTTTAATCCACCAGGTAGTATTGCTTACATGCTTGAAATGAAAAGTATTTCATCTAACAATGGGATGTCTTTCCTCATTGGAGTTCTATGTAGAAAGGTCACCAGTACAACTTGCACACATTCCAAAGTGTTAATATATACTGCAAGAAATTTTAAAAGAAGTCTGCACATAGAGATAATGATCCCTCCTGCTATTCCCTCCAATTCACTCCGTTATATGCTCATTATCACGTGCATTTAGATATATGGCGAGTTACATCACATTCCAATACTATAGTCAATGCATCTTTTAGCTGATGAAATAGCAGATATTAATTCTCTTTTTAAAGACAATCAGCACAACAGTGACTTAATAGGTGATGTAGGAGTGAGCAGCAGGCAAGGACTTGGGTCTCAGTGTGGAAAGACATCGATCTTGTGCCTGCTCTGCTACTTGGCTAAATTTGTGATGAAATTCCTGAAACCTTGCTTTCCTCATCCACAGAATTCATAAAGGTTTTAAATAAGATAATGTGTTTTAAGCCCCTAGCACAGAGCCAGGCATGTTGTGGATAGACAGTGTTTCACTATTACGATAATTAGTTACAAACCTGCACTTCTGATGTTAAAACACAGTGGATAAGCAATAGCATTGAGAAGCTGAGAATTTCATGGACAAGGGCTGCAGTTTCTGAAGAATGGTGTGTTTTAGGAGAAAGAAAAATAAAGGGAAATGATCTAGAGGATAAAGGAAAAATTAATCTGATTGACTTAAATCCCTTTACTCTGTTCCTCCTAATGGGAGAACCCTCCTCTGCATAGTACCTTGGCACAGGTTTATAATGTGCACCCTGTAACTCATAGGTTGCTTCTTCCCTGTATTTCAGAAGCATCTCATTTTCCCATAGCAACACTGTAACATAATTTATCTTTTAATAAACAACAATAATAACAAACACATTTACTGTTTTCTTCCCCACTGAGCCAAATGCTACTTTTGTCCTGTTTTATCATAACTGCTTAACACATCTGCTTCACAGGTAATATTGTATGCCATTAATTAAAAGTGCAGGAAAAATTACTCGGTGCCTATAGATCTGACAGGTTAGAGTATGAGGTCATGTTTTGACTTAGCAAGGCCACTCAGAGATTATAAACAAAAATTTAATAGGGCTTTTGAGAGATAATGCATTATTTATTTAAACTGTTGGGACTTCTCTGTTCAATTGGTTTAACAGAAACACAACCAGATTAAATAAATCAGAATGTTACAGAGAACAGGCATACTGTGAAAGTAATTTGCCTTTGTCACCAAAAATTAATAGGGTATGTCATTAACGGCTACGATTACACAGAAACTACATAAGAATTTTTCAGAACAATGATGTTAGTTTCTCTTTCTGTGACTTCTTAGAATTACTGAAGACTTTGATATTTGTGGAGAAAATTGATAGTTATTTTGTTTGTAATTAAGAAATAATCACAACCCAGTATCATATTTATACATACCCAGGGAACCACATTTTTAGTGATGGTCTGTTTGATTAGAAATCCATGCTAGTTATTTGGCCCCTACCCTAAGTGGTAACAGCACCATCAGACTGAGTTTATTTTATTTTTTTTTTAAGATTTTATTTATTTATTTGACAGAGAGAGACACAGCGAGAGAGGGAACACAAACAGGGAGAGTGGGAGAGGGAGAAGCAGGCTTCCCGTGGAGCAGAGAGCCCGATGCGGGGCTCGATCCCAGGACTCTGGGATCATGACCTGAGCCAAAGGCAGACGCTTAACGACTGAGCCACCCAGGCACCCCTCAGACTGAGTTTAAACACTGAGCTTAGCCAATCATCACAGCCTCTGATAAAATTGTATCAGATACTTCACACCTAAGATAAATAAGCAACAGTTATCAAGATTGACTACCTATTATTTGGACTTTAAGAAAAACTCCATAAATATAAAACAATAAATAATAAGCACAGTTAAAGTAACCAGCATGAAGAGAGTCAGCCAATAAACACCTTCAGCAGATATTACTTCCTAGCTGCTAGGATTTCAATAAAATTGTCCATCCAAAAATTTAGTGCTCCATATCACAAAGTTTTTCACTGACTAATTCCAATCTGATTATGAACTAAAGCTTAAATTATTAAGACAGTGATATTATTGTATGCTTCAAAAAGATGATTTATAATATTGAATGATCTGCATCATCTCCAGGCATTCAAGGATATGGAAAGCTATGCTACTATCTTTGCTCTTGAGAAGAGGCCATGGCAGGGAATATTAGAATAGGAAAAAGTGAGCTAGTAACAGGGCTGAGAGAAAAACCATAACCAGGTTATAGAATCCAATCCAAGAAAGGCATGTGAATGGGGTTCATTAGAAGTTAAGAAATACTCAAATGTCCAAATTAGATTGTGATACACTTACAGGTATGATCCTTATCTGAACATGTCAGAAGGAGAAAGGGCAAAGAGTGTCCATTTTTAAAGACTTAGTCAAGATTCTGCTGCTCAAAGTGGGAAACAGGGCACAAGGCAGAAATAGTATTTTGCTCAAGAGACTTAAACAAACCCCCAAAATCTCAAAATCTGCAAATGTTCTTTGAGACAGTAGCTTAAAAGTGGATATTACCTTCTATCCCCAAACATGAATACCTAGTCTCTCTTTGATATTTAAATAGGCTCTGCAACACTTTAAGGAAAGTTAGCTGGTAAAATATTACAGTTGCAGATAAGGGTTACTTTCTGGACAAGATTCTCTGAGGAGCAAACCCCTTGGCTCTAAACACCAAATGAAAGAATTCGACTTATAAAAGGCTCTCTTGTATAGATTTTTTAGGTAAGACACTATAAATATAAAATGTAATTGGAATGGAATTCAGGGGAAAAAAGATTTCATGAGTTCTTAATTTTATTTTCAGAAGATCAAGAGTGAATATCATGCACAGAAAAAAAAAGTTAATACTAAGCATTCAGGTATTAGAAAAATATAAAATTGTCTCCATTTACAAATGACAGGATTGTCTGTAGAAAAATAATCCCAGTGAACACAGATTAAAAAGTCCTAGAACTATTAGTATGTTTAGCAAGGTCAAAGGATACTGACTAGATAAAAATCAATTGTGTTGAATCACAGACCTGTATCTCTGAAACAAACAATACATTATATGTTAAAAAAAAAAAAGAGGAAGATAGCAGGAAGGGAAAAATGAAGGGGGGGAATCGGAGGGGGAGACGAATCATGAGAGACGATGGACTCTGAGAAACAAACTGAGGGTTCTAGAGGGGAGTGGGGTGGGGGGATGGGTTAGCCTGGTGATGGGTATTAAAGAGGGCACGTTCTGCACGGAGCCCTGGGTGTTATACGCAAACAGTGAATCATGGAACACTACATCAAAAACTAATGATGTAATGTATGGTGATTAACGTAATATAATAAAATTAAAAAAAAACTAATGATGTAATGTATGGTGACTAACATACCATAATTAAAAAAATCAATTGTTTATGTATGTAAGTATAATGTATATTTTTATACACATTTAATGTTGCCATTTACAACAGCATCCAAAATGAAGTTCTTAATGATACATTTAATGAACATCCAAGACTTGTTAACTGAAAATACTGTTCATTGAGAGAAATTAATGGAAACCAAAATAAATGAGATACATACCATTTTTATCAATTGGGGAGGTTCAACTAAATTATTAAGATATTATTTCTAACCATACTGGCCTACAGATTCAATGCAATGTCATCAAACTACTGGCAAGTTTTTTGTTGTTGTTATAGAAACTGACAAGCAGGTTCTAAAATTTTTGTTTAAATGCAAAGAACCTAGGTAGTCTTTGAAAAATTACAAAGCTGGGGTGCTTGCACTACCTTATTTCAAGACCTGCTATAAGAACTAAAGCAATAAAGACACTATGGTTCTGGGGTGAAGATAAATACATAGATGAATGGAACAGACTATAGTGCAACACACACACACACACACGGTCAGTTGATACTCAACAGAAGGGCCAAGGTAATTCAAAGGAGAAAGGATAGTCTTTTAACAAATGATGCTGGAATACTTGATTATCCATATGCAAAATAATCATCTATAATCATGACCCTATACCATGTAAAAATATTAACTTAGAAGGGTATAGACTTAAATATTAAAGCTACTATAGAACTTTTAGAAGAAAATACAAAAAATCCTTGAATGATGGAAATGCTTTGCAAGTGATATGATTATGGTTATATGATTAGATACATTAATGAAAACCATACTGTTTATTTAAAATTAGTGAATTTTATTGTACATAAATTAATATCATAAAGCTTACTATACCTGTATCATGCAATTATGTTTGATGTGTATCTTCTTACACTTGCTTACTAAAGTATATGTTACAAGTTGGCAGGGCTCATATCTCTTTAATAAATACTAAGGTTATTAAAAAAACTCCCTGCCCCCAACTCAAAGTAAAGAATATACCATAAGTAATCACACTTGATATAAATATAATAGCAACAACAACAGTAATTTTAAAGTACATATATAAAAATCAATGCTAGGGGTGCATGGGAGGCTCAGTCGTTAAGCATCTGCCTTCGGCTCAGGTCATGATCCCAAGGTCCTGGGATCGAGCCCCGCATCAGGCTCCCCGCTCAGTGGGAAGCCTGCTTCTCCCTCTCCCACTCCCCCTGCTTGTGTTCCCTCTCTCGCTGCGTCTCTCTCTGACAAATAAATAAATAAAATCCTTAAAAAAAAAAAATCAATGCTAAACATAAAAAATACTCCTGGGTTAGTATTCTAGAATTTCTAAAATGTCATCTTACCATATAAACATCGCAGTGTTTTTGAATATCTTTATTGTGGACATAACCCTACTTTTCTAGTCACAAAGCATAGCAAAATTTTCCCACATTTAACTTTATAATGTTTTAAGATACTTTTTTGCAGAATATTGATCAAGTGTATTTATATCCTATGGCTCATACTGCTTGACTAAAGCATTTATTAATTCAACTAATATTTACTGAGTACTTTCTATTGCTAGGCATTGAAAGACAAAATATACTAATGACAATGTCAAAATAATTATAACAACAAAAGTTGTGAGATCATGTGCGTACTTAATCCTGTAATACCTCCTATTTCTAGTTGGCTTCATGTGATTTTATCAAGAGGCACAGCTAGAGTGGGTTTTCCATTTCAAATCAGCATCGATCATGCAGCATGGCATCTATTAGCAAATGAGCCACACGGAGGAAGAAGCATCCTTTTCTATGAAGTGTTCATGTTTGTGGTGTCTCAGATACAATTACTCTGTGGGAATTGTCTCACTTCTATAACTAGTAGAAGCAACCAACCAACCAACCAAACAAAAAAAACTCTCTGAAACACACACACCTGCACAAGGGCTTATCTTTGCTCTAAAATGGAAAGCTAAAGTTTTACCCAGTTCTGAAATGGAATCAGGAGTTACCTCATTAAGGCACCTACTTCTAGTTTCTACTAAAACAACACAAGAATTCTACTTTATTCTAAGAGTGAATAGTAACAGAGGATTAAAGTTTAGGGAATAAAGTGGAAATCTGTTTAGAAGCAGCTAGATAAAAAGAGCAAGTCAACAAAACCAAAAGACAACTGACAGAATGGAAGAAGATATTTGCAAATGACATATCAGATAAAGGGCTAGTATCCAGAATCTATAAAGAACTTATCAAACTCAACACCCAAAGAACAAATAATCCCATCAAGAAATGTACAGAAGACATGAACAGACATTTCTGCAAAGAAGACATCCAAATGGCCAACAGACACATGAAAAAGTGCTCAACATCACTCAGCATCAGGGAAATCCAAATCAAAACCTCAATGAGATATTGCCTCACACCAGTCAGAATGGCTAAAATTAACAAGTCAGGAAATGATAGATGTTGGCAAGGATGCGGAGAAAGGGGAACCCTCCTACACTGTTGGTGGGAATGCAAGCTGGTGCAGCCACTCTGGAAAACAGTATGGAGGTTCCTCAAAAAGTTGAAAATAGAGCTATCCTATGACCCAGCAATTGCATGACTGGGTATTTATCCCAAAGATACAAATGTAGGGATCCGAAGGGGTACATGCACCCCGATGTTTATGGTAGCAATGTCCACAATAGCCAAACTGTGGAAAGAGTCAAGATGTCCATCAACAGAGGAATGGATAAAGAAGATGTGGTATATATATACAATGGAATATTATGCAGCCATCAAAAGGAATGAGATCTTGCCATTTGCAATGACGTGGATGGAACTAGAGGGTATTATGCTAAGTGAAATAAATCAATCAGAGAAAGACAAGTATCATATGATCTCACTGATACGAGGAATTCTTAATCCTCAGGAAACAAACTGAGGGTTCCTGGAGTGGTGGGGGGTGGGAGGGAAGAGGTGGCTGGGTGATAGACACTGGGGAGGGTATGTGCTATGGTGAGCGCTGTGAATTGTGCAAGACTGTTGAATCACAGACCTGTACCTCTGAAACAAACATTATATTTTAAAAAAACAAAAAAAAAAGATAGTAGGAAGGGAAAAATGAAAGGGGGGAGATTGGAGGGGGAGACGAACCATGAGAGACTATGGACTCTGAGAAACAAACTGAGCGTTTTAGAAGGGAGGGGGTGGGGATGGGTTAGCCTGGTGATAGGTATTAAGGAGGGCACGTATTGAATGGAGCACTGGGTGTTATACACAAACAATGAATCATGGAACACTACATCAAAATAAATAAATAAATAAATAAATAAAGTTGACAACGGGAAAAAAAATCTAAGTTAAGGGACACCTGGTTGGTTCAGTCAGTTAAGCATCTGCCTCAGGCTTCATTCATGATCCCCGAGGGTCAGGGTCCTGGGATCCAGGCCCAAATGGGGCTCCCTGCTCAGCGGGAGCCTGCTTCTCCCTTTCTCTCTGTTGTTCCACTTGCTTGTGCGTTCTCTTTCTCCATTAAATAAATTTTATTTTTATTTTATTTTATTATGTTATGTTAATCACCATACATTACATCATTAGTTTTTGATATAGTGTTCAAATATATGATTCACTGCGTATAACAGCCAGTGCTCCATGCAGAATGTGTCCTCTTTAATACCCATCACCAGGCTAACCCATCCCCCCTACCCTCCTCCCCTCTAGAACCCTCAGTTTGTTTCTCCGAGTCCCCAGTCTCTCATGGGTTCATCTCCTCCTCCGATTTCCCCCCCTTCATTTTTCCCTTCCTACTATCTTCTTTTTTTTTTTTTTAACATATAATGCATTATTTGTTTCAGAGGTACAGATCTGTGATTCAACAGTCTTGCACAATTCACAGCACTCACCATAGCACATACCCTCCCCAATGTCCATCATCCAGCCACCCCATCCCTCCCATCCCCCACCACACCAGCAACCCTTAGTTTGTTTCCTGAGATTAACAATTCTTCATATCAGTGAGATCATATGATACATGTCTTTCTCTGATTTATTTCACTCAGCATAATAACTTCCAATATTGAAAGGGGTCCTCTAATCAAAGAGAGAGCCTAAAAGTAACATAGACCAGAAAGGAACAGAGACAATATACAGTAACAGTCACCTTACAGGCAAAACAATGGCACTAAATTCATATCTTTCAATAGTTACCCTGAATGTAAATGGGCTAAATGCCCCAATCATCAAATAAATTTTAAAAAATAATAATAAAATAAAATATAGCTAAGTTAAAATATACCAGGTATAATTTTCTTGTATAAAAATACAAGGTTTTTAATTTTTAATCTTACTGAAATTGCTCAATAAATTTATTTTAGAACCTGTTTTGGGATAACAAGAAAGAAATAGGACTTTTTAAAAATTTCAAACTTGAAACTTGTTGACAAGTACTTCTGCGCTGAAATATCTTTTGGATCAACCTAAAACTGGAGGGGCATAGGTCAGTAGCAGGAAATCGTGGTCTAGAGCTTTATGAAAATTATCCTATTAGTATAGTCCTGGGAATATGACAGCAGTGAATCAGAAACATTATTCGCACCTACTTAATAAAGGAGAAGAAAAGGAAAGTGATAAATGTGCCTCTAATATAAGATGATCTTGCCAAAATCTCTCATGCTTGCCTTTATAGTGCTACCAATAAAGGAGATTGTATTTCATTGAATGTCTTACAGAAGTCTCAGAGTAATCCATCTAAATGGGGGCTGTGCCTCAGAGCACCAGGAAATAAATGGCATCATTAAATTCCTCTGAAGTAATGTCTCCTTTCTAAGTAATGTACCAACTCCTATGACAGTTGTCCCTCAGACAGGCAACTTAGCATTGTTCTCTCCCTAGAATGAGTGACTTTAGATTCTTGGATGTAGCACATATTTAGAAAAAAAAAATGAATTTGCCTGTGGAATTATAAAAGCATTTTTAGACCAAAAAAATGCACAGATAATTAGCTCAATATAATGTGTTTTTCAGAGAAGAGAGCGTATTCTGGCCTGTGATTCTCTACCAGCCATTTACAAATTATCCTCTTGAGTGATATTAGTGACAGGCTTCATTAACAACCTTAGTGAACTCTCCATTTCTTAAAAGGTGACTGTCTCAGATTTGGAGTGGCCAGGTTCTACGTATCTTTATTCCCTCCTCTCCAACTGGCAACCGGCCAACCATGTGTTTTCTCATTATCAATAACTATGTTAAAAGCTAAGAGAAAAGTAGAATTATAATTGGCCTCACCACGTATCCATTAAGAAATAAAGAGATGAGGAGAGAATTCACTTGCAGGTGAGATATAAGAAAGGTGTTTCTGTCTCCAAGAATATGATAGGAACTGCAGAATTGTTCTTATGGCACAACTTTATAAAGAAACTTGTCTACATAACTTTTATATAATATCCAGAAAAAGAAGAAAGGCTGGCGTTTGCTGTCAAAATGACACATATAGTAACTTTTTCCTTTATTGCGTAAACATGGAAAAATCCTTTAAACTCTTTGAAACTTGGCTTCCCATATATAATATTAATTACACTATTTTCCTCATAGATTTTTGCAAAGTGCATATGAAATCACATGCTTCATCAAGTGTTAGATGCATGGTAGTTACTTATTCATATAACACCAATAGATAAATTATGTAAAATATATTTGAGCATCTGTGTGTGTGTGTGCATACACACACATAGCATAGAGATGGATGGCTAGCTAGAGAGAGATAAAAGAGATAGAGATGATCATTTAATCAGGGAATTCAATATACACAGTCCCTGATTTATCTCAGAGTACTTCTCAAAGGCACAGAGCAACCCTCTACTTTTGCAGTACAGGTCAGCCTGCAGGTTTTGAATGCCCATTTTGTGAAGTGCCCTGCATGAAGTACTTACAATTATAGGTGGCTGTGAAAATTCATTTTAGAAAGCCAGAAACAACTTCTATATATGTGCTTTTACTAAAGCTTGTTTAAATCATTGACCTTTCCTCCTTGGTTCATAACACCTTGTCAAGATGCAACCGACTGTTGCTAATATAAAAGAAAACAAAATAAGATTCTATTCTGGGAACAGTTCTGCTTGGCAGAAGTGCTAAGGACTAACAATCTTACAGAGGAATGTTAAAAAGTTACAAACCAGAACGTGCTTGTTCTATGGATATTATTATGCTTGATCAGGTGGAGGAAAAAGACAAGCTAGGGGCAACAACTTTCACTGACAGCCGTTATGTTCATCAAATAAATGAGCGACATAAACAGTTTGCATCTCAGTTTTACATTGTGTCTTTCTATATGAGCATGGGTTACAATTCAGATTCTATCTTAATTTCTGACTTTCCCACTTAAAAAGTTGATAATTGCTACTTCTTCTTTCTATTTTTCACACTCATGTTGCCATAAACTTCTAATTCCCTGATGGATAGTTGCCAATGAATAATTCATTTAACCAAGGCTTCCACCGTGTAAATTTTTTATTACATCTTTTGGCAGTGGATACACTTTACAAGTCTTCCCACCAGAGCTCTGGAGGGTCTCAGAAAGTCTCTGTAGATTAAACGAAAAAATGAAAGGATGAAAAAGGAAAAAGAAAAAGTACTCGGCCATACCGCTAGGGCAGTAACAAAGCAGATCTCAAATTTCACCTAAGAATTAGGGGGAAAGAGAGATGGGATGGCAAGGTAATAGTTTTAATATCAGGGTTGGCTTAATTCTGCAGGTTCTAGGGTTAAAGAACTTCAACATGAAGTGGCAGGAGTCATAATAGTGAAGTTTTAAAATCACCTTTAAAAATAAAATGGATAGATAAAACAATTAGACTATACTTTCAAGTACAGTTAATACAATAGAAGTATCATTCAAATATAAGACTCATTTAGATAACTATTAACTGATCTAAGCATATACAAGAAAACCCGTTCTTCACGATGTTCTATAAATGGAGGCAGGAATTATTTGCTCACTCCCATCACTGACATACCTTCTTACACTACCTGAGAGGCAGTTGCATGACACATCTTAGCATAGTAGACTCTGAGTTGTCTACAGTTAAGCTACCGTTTAACTCTGTAATCCCAAAATTTATCTGGCTATAAATCCACACTTCTATGGTCAGTCTACAACAAAGAAGACAAGACCGTAAAATGGAGAAAATACAGTTTCTTCAAGAAATGCTGCTGGGAAACTGGAGAGTCACATGCAGAAGAATGCAACTGGACCACTTTCTTATGCCATACACAAAAATAAAGCCCAAATGGAAAAAAGAGCTAAATGTGAGACCTGAAACCATGAAACTTCTAAAGAAAACACAGACAGGAGGGGCGCCTGGGTGGCTCAGTCGTTAAGCGTCTGCCTTCAGCTCGGGTCATGATCCCAGGGTCCTGGGATCGAGCCCCGCATCGGGCTCCCTGCTCGGTGGGGAGTCTGCTTCTCCCTCTCCCTCTGCCTTCCGCTCTGCCTACCTGTGCTCTCTCTCTCTAATAAATAAATAAAAAATATTTAAAAAAAAAAAAAGAAAAGAAAACATAGACAGGAATCTTTTGAACATCACCCTAAGCAACCTTTTTCTAGATATGTCTCTTCAGGCAAGGGAAACAAAAGTAAAAATAAGCTATTAGAACTACACCAAAATAAAAAGCTTTTGCACAGTGAAGGAAATCATCAACAAAACGACAAGGCAACCTACTGAATGGGAGAAGATATTTGCAAATGATGGATTAGATAATGAGTTAATATCGAAAATATATAAATAACTTCTACAACTCAATACCAAAAAAAAAAAAGCATATAATCTGACTAAAGAATGGGGAGAGAACCTAAATAGATATTTTTCCAAAGAAGACATACAGATGGCCAACAGACACATATAAAAGAGGCCTGATATCTCTAATCATCAGGGAAATGCAAATCAATGAGGGGTGCCTGGGTGGCATCAGTTAAGCGTCTGACTCTTGATTTCAGTTCAAGTCATGATCTCAGGGTGGTCAGACAGAGCCCCATGTCGGGCTTTGTGCGGGGTGTGGAGCCTGTTTAAGAGTCTTTCTCCCTCTCCCTCTGCTCCTCCCGACTCCCCACTGACAGGCACGCGCTCTCTCTAAAAATAAATAAATAAAAACCACAATAGGATATTAGCTTACACCTGTCAGAATGCCTAGAATCAAAAAGACAAGAAATAACAAGTGTTGGTGAGGATGTCGAGAAAAAGGAACCTTCACTCACTGTCTGTGGGAATGGAAACTGGTAGAGCCACTATGGAAAACAGTATGGAGGTTTCCCAAAAAGTAAAAATAGAAATACCATACAATCTAGTAATTTTACTACTGGCTATTTGCTCAAAGAAAACAAAAACATTAACTTGAAAAGATACAAGCACTTCTCTGTTTATTGCAGCATTATTTATAATAGCTAATATATGAAAGCAGCCTATGCCCATCCACAGATGAATGAATAAAGAAGACATCGTATATAGATACAATGGAATACTACTTAGCCATAAAAAAGAAGATCTTGCCATTTGCAACAACAAGGTGGACCTAGAAGGTATTATACTAAGGGAAATGACTCAGAGAAAGACAAATACCATACGATTTCACTTATATGTGGAATCTGAGACAAAAGAATACAATGAACAGACTTAAGAAAAAAGCAGAAACAGACCCATAAAGACAGAGAACAAACTGATGGCTGCCAGAGGGGAGGGAGGTAGAGGAATGGGCAAAACAGATAAAGGGGAGTGAAAGATACAGGTTTCGAGTTATAAAATGAATAAGTCACATGGATAAAAGGTACAGCATAGGGAATATGGTCAATGATACAGTAATAGTGTTGCATGATGACAGATGGTAGCTACACTATGATGAGCACAGCGTAAGGTATAAGGTTGTTGAATCACTATGTTGTACACCTGAAGGTAATGTAACATTATGTGTTAACTGTACTTCAAGAAAAATATTAAATTTAAAAATAAAAACATACCACTTGTGTTCTACTCAAAACAATTTGAGGAAACTAAATAGGCCTCATGCTCCAAATTCAATCTTTAGAAAAAATGTTCACTATTGAGCTTTAGATAGACTATCAAGAAGTTTAATGATTTTTAAGAACATCATTTCAAATCTCTAATATGTTCTGAAATAAAACATTTTAGGTGAGAAGGTAGTCATAAATGCTACTATTTGTGAGAACTCTTTAAAAACAAATAGTCTAAACTAACGGTGAAAAATAAAAAAGTCTAACCTTGGTCACATAGTAAAGTACTAAGTATGTAGTCCACTCTAGAACATTCAAACAATTTACATTGAAGGGGAAAAGACAAACATTTCCAAAGAACTGAGAAAAGTAAATAAATTCAGTTATGTGTCTCCCTGTCACTTCTCTGTCTTTCCATATCTATCATCTATCTATTCTATTCATCCCTCCCTCCATCCCTCCATCCATAATCCATCCATCTGTCCATTCACTTTAAAAATGCTTCATACATTGAAGAAATAGTTTTAATAAATTCTGTTGGTTCATTTTTACCAAATAAACATAAGCAATAATAGTAACTTAATGCAGATCAAGACTATTCTTTCAGATACTTCAGTGAAAATCTGACAGGTATTTTTTCCCCCAGCACCTGGGTGTATGTCTCAGTTAAGGAATATTTGGATCATGATGCATTTCACATTTATAATAGCACTGATTCTAATCTCTTTTCCTTTTGGTGGCTCAAGGTAAAAACTAATTCAAATCAGTATAAAATTAACATACTTATATTTTAATGAATTCATATATTCTAAGTCAAAAGGTAGACTTTTCCTGTTCATTTGTAATATTTCTATAAACCATACAAGAGGATTTTTTTTTCCTAAGAAAAAACTGGAAAGTCTTATTTTAGGCACTCAGAGCATAAGTCAATATTTCTGTCAGTCTAACATTATCTATTATTATGCCAATCCAAATGCTCATTTCTTCATTTAAAAGCCCATTATCCAATTCCTATACTATGTTCTAGGTGCTGAGTTGATCTCTTTCAGATTTAAATATGTTACATGAAGAATGATTTATAACAATACCAACCGTCTGTAAAACAGTAACATCAATTTACCCAAGAAACATTTTTGTTCAATTTTATTATGTATTTATAAAATATTTCATCTTAAAAGACCATTTATAGAGCATGTGAATATAACTATTGGTTGAACATACAGACTTAGATTGCTTGCATCTTATACTAAAAATCTAAAAGGCTTATCAAGATAACATTTTGCACATACATTTGATTAAATGAAAATATTATTCTCAGCACAAATGGAACCCATGGGAATCTTTAAAAATACTGGCAACTTCACCTTTCTCAATTAAGATATCTACCGCTAATTTTCATGTTTACATTTTTGTTACTATTTGTCAAGTTTTATTTTATTTTATTTTAAAGATTTATTTGTTTTGGAGGGAAAGTGTTGAGGGGAGGGGCAGAGGGAGAAGGAGAGGGAGTTTTAAGCAGACTCCCTGCTGAGCGTAGAGCTAGATGCAGGGCTCAGTCTTAGGACTCTGAGATCATGACCTGAGCTGAAATGAAGAGTCAGAAGCTTAACCAACTGTGCCACCCAGGAGGCCCTGTTTGTCAAATTTTAATAAAAAATCCTACATTATGAATTCTTCTACTGGTGCCATATTATTATTCACAGTTTTGACCATTCTTCTTCATATTTTCCTACTCAAGTGTTTTTCACCTATGGTTTGCTTAAAACCTGTTTTTGTTTTCCAATTTTAGCTTTCAAGTAGATTTTGAAGTTTCTAGCTCAACTGAAAAAAATACTTTCAAAAGTCATCACAGCTATTCAGTGGTACCCAGTATCATTACTGCTTATTCTTTCTGTGAGAATTTGGAGCTTGTCACTACACTTCTGAAAGCAGTAAGAAAAACTGGCAAGAACAAGAGAGTTTTCAATGATAAAAAAAAAATGCAACAACCTGCAGTGCAAAGACTCTGGAAGTCAATTTTCAGCCTGATCCCTTGTGTGACTTTAAAATCTACTCTTAGGAAAGTGCATAGTTTTCACAGTTTGAAAGGAAAAAGAATACACTGTTCAAAACTTCAGTCAAAATTTCCTTATTTAAAAACTTCATCACCTAGTAAAATACTTAGCTATCTTAAAATGGTCAGCAGTAGTTCGTAAGTACAGAATATGGGTAATGTTTCTTTTAATGCTATTTAAATCAGGGTTATCAAATCAATTTCCTCTAAGAAGTAAAAAATTGGCTATTCCTGTAACACCAATTTGTTGATATTTTACATATACCTAAATGCAAATCCCTTTGAAGCTGCAATAAAGTGATACTGAAAGCACTATAATGTGGTAAAAAAGAGCTTGAGTATTTTTCAGTACGCTGATGTGGGTTTGAGAAAAGAGAATTCCTGTACTGTGGTAGGGGAAGCTTCTAAGGCAAGCCCCAAACCCCCTCTGTGGTACTTATGCCCTTCAATTATCCTCCCTCCCTGAATGTGGGCTGGACTTTGCGACTTACTTCAAACCCACAGAATATGGCAAAAGTGAAAGAATGTCACTTTCAATTTAGAGTATAAAAGACTTTGGCTTCCATCTTGGACACTCATACACACTCTCTCGGATGACTCACCATGGGGAAACCGGTTGTCATGTCATGAGAAAGCCCTGTGGAGCAACCTACATGACAAGCAACTGAGTGAAGAAGTTTCTGGGCTGGAGCCAGCAAAAAACTGAGACTCACTTGAATGAATTTGGAAGCAATTCTATCCTGGTCCTCTGATGAGACTCCTGCCCCTGCCAACGGCTTTACTCCAATCTCATTAGAGACCTTAAATCAGAAGACAATAAAATGTTGGCTGTTTTAAGCCATAAATTTTGGGGTAATTTGTTATGAAGCAATGGATTACTTATAAAGGTGCTTTGTGTTCTTATTCCTTGTATCTTACAATGTCTTCATGGGAGCTCAATAAATGGTAGATTTTGTTATTTTTTAAAGCATAAGCTTGAGTTGTTTACAAACCTTAAGCTTTAAGTCAACTGATGCTTTTGCCCAAAGAGCATTTATTAAGCATTTATTTCATATAAGGCATTGTACCAGTCTAAAAGGTATGAAGATAAAGTGCCTTATCCTCATGATTATAATGAAATTACAATAGAATGGAAATTGAAAGATTAAAAAGAAAATAAAACTTAAAGCACCCACAGAAAAAAAATGATAAATCACTTAAAGATTTAATAAACAGACCCACTGCCTCTCTCCTACTCTATTTTTTCCCCTAACATCTTTCTCTCTCATTGATTCCAATCCATGCTGAATAGAATTAACACATCATATTTTAGGAAGTCAAATGGTAGTCTCTCTCTCCTACTGAACATATATTATAGCTATAAAGTCATGTTTGCTTATTCATTAAATTGTTCAAGGTTTACAGACAGTGATGAAGCTTTCAAGTCAGAACTCTCGGAGTTCTAATCCTGGTTTTGTCAGTGACTGGCTCTTAAGATCTTAGGAAGTAAACTAACCTCTGACCCATAATTTGTTTCTCCCAGAAATTGAAGCCATTCATGTTTACCTATTTCAAAGGGTTATTCTGAGGGTGAAATAAGATGAGTCAAATACAGTGCAAAGAGCCCAGAAGTGAGTCTGGAACATATTTACAATACAGTAAGTGGCAGCTACAGACATGGGGACACAGAGATAAGTGAGACATACAGCCAGCATCAAGGTACATGTGGTTTTTGAGAGGTATTTCTAACTAAATGACAACATCAATAAAGTATGCTTAAAGCGACATACATGATTAGGAACAATTTAATAGTAAAAACTCAGCCTAACTACCCAAAGAGTGCCAACTTTATGCCAATATAACTAAGATGTATGTAAGCAAGACATAGCCTTGACCTACAGTAGAACATTAGGAAAAGAATAAGTGGACATACATATGTCACTGTCAAATCAGGCAGAGAAGAGCAACTACAATTTACAAAGCACAAGCTACAGTGAAAATGAGGACATAAGATTAAATCCCATGAAAGCTTCAGGAAACTTCTTGAAGACTCTGTGATTCGAGATGGATTTTTAAAAATTGTTAGGAATTATATTTACCTATAGAAAGAAAAGACATACACAAGGCAGAAGAAACTGTATGAGCAAGTGTCCCGGGGCAAGAAAGTGCAGGAAAGATGTTTTTAACTAGATTAAAAGACAGAAAGAAGTGGGGGGGGGGGGAGGAGGAGGAAGTGGAGGAGGGAAGGGAGAGAGAGCAAGATGGGAAGAGAGAGTTTCCTGGGCATATATCACAGACTGGTGAAAAGTACTGTTGAAATGCAGTTATATGATAATGATGGTGCCCTCATTTTCTAGAATTTGATCCTTTATGTGCCTAAAAAAATCACTTTTAGGTACAATAGTGCTTGCTAATGCATAGCAGTTTCCTTCCTAAAAACAATTCTCTGATACTCCAAAGAATTTCTATTTGTGAAATTAGAAATTTCAGTAACTATGTCTCAAGGCACAGAGACATACCTGCTGTAGTTATTATTTAACATATATTGTATATATGTTTCTATATCAGAAGTGCATTAAGCTAAATATCCCCCATCCCTCCCCGAGTCAGCCGCACAAGAGCACAGTCTTCTAATCTGTCTCTGAGATCAGCACTGAGGGACACCTCACAGAAACCACAATTTGCTTCCAAGATGATAATCTAAAGAAGATACAAAAATAGTTCCTCCAAACCTCCCTTGATTCCCTTTAATGTATAAATATTAGCATCATTCTAGACTACAGAACAAAGTTTTTCAAATAAAAGTTATATGTCATTGAAGATGTTTTTAACGAGTGAAGCCCTCCCTATAGGCAGAGATATGAAAACAGTCAAACTCAGCAGCCAGTGTGTTTTTGCTTACAATAAAACAAAATCCAGTGCCTTAAAGCATAATTAATCTAATGCTTTTCCCCCCAAAATTGAAACCATATGGGCTTTGCTGATACCCTCCGCAGAATCCCTTAGGAAAATAAAAAAATCTCTCTGTTTTTCACTATATGGTCACTATAAATATTTCATGCTATTTAGTTATTCTAAGAACTCTTGTTAATTAATTTCTTAGAACATATAGGTTGACCAAATTACTATCATTCTCAAATCTGAAGCCAGGTTGCAAAGGACCACGGGCAAAGATAAAACCATTCTGAACAGTAATGAACAGATGCAATGTATATCTGATACTCAGAATGATGCTTTTAAGAACATTTAAAATTTTCAAGACTGTATTTATGATCTGAGAGATGAATACATTATATCCCTGCAGACAGTTTCTCAATATGATACCTAGTTACTCTTCACCAGAGTTAAAGCACTATTCAATTTAACCCTATTGAGATGAAAACAAGCCCCCAAAAGATACGGTAGATTAAATCTGCTCAGCAATTAACAGCCCCAATATCAAAGGATTTATTGGAAAGTCTAAGAAAAACATGCAAAAACACAATGACAGCTAAGTGGCCATGTCATATACTGCCTTCCAAATTCCCCTCTTAAACACTTCTTACATCATTCCAGCTTCCAAATGAGAAACTAGAAGAAACTCCCCACTGCTCCAAGAATGCATCATTCTTGTAAGATACCTGGCCTGAATTCATCTTTAGATGTAATTTGGAATCAATCCTTCATTTCATGTTTATTCCTAAGGATTCTCAAACTGAACCCCTACATGTATTCCATCTTCTCTAATTCAGTCTCCAAACTATGTCTAGCTGATGGCCAAACCAATCTAACAATTAAAATGCTTTCTCATGTTAATCCTCTTGAAACATCAACATGAAATCCGAGTCCTGCCCCTTCCTTCATCTGTAATGATGTCTGGTATCACTATTCCAATGAAAATTAGCCTCTTCCTTGTTAAACACTTTTAATACAATCTACACTATTTATTTAATACTTAATGATACCATAGAGTAGATGTTCAATGTGGATATCTCTTCTGTCCTTTAACTCTGGCCACCATTTGGACTTAAAAATCTTGAAGTAGCATTGTGCAATGAATTGAGACATATTAGTGGGACTGACATTCAGTTAGTGAGTTGCTTCCAGCCCTCATCCCCAATGAAATAGATCAGAATACATCACATGTAGTAAGGGTAACTATTACTTGTGAAATTTCTGTTTTATCTATATGTGTGTGGATATGTGTTTAGTGAATTGCAATGAACATTTCTTACAGAACTACAAAATTAAAAAAGAAGTTTGCAAGCAACCATCCTAGTAGACCATGTCTCCTACTTATTTAAACACTGGGTGTCTAATGAAGAATCATATATTAATAAATGGTTAAAATGGGTAGGACAGGAGACTACATGAAATTAAGGGAGAATCAGATACACACAAGGGAAGGCAAAACTAAAGGACAGAATGAAGACATTGGGAGTCATCAATGAATAAGTACTGAATGAGAAAAATGGAGAATGTGAAACTGCCAAGGTCAAATTTCACTTTCAGTTCTGCCTGGAGTTGGCTCTGATTTGTCCCAAGGCTATGTGTCACACTGAGTACTATACTTCAGTGAGGACATCTTTGTGGATCATCATAAAACTCAAGTGTAATCTACAATAGGTTATAATACCAGCAAGTGGTACCACCTAGCAATGTGAACGATGGGCTTGTTTTTCTTCAATATGTAAGATGGAACATTTGGCACTCTTAATAAAAATCCATAAATGGTGTTTTTCTAAATTCATGATTTTCTTATGACCATTTCCATTCTTATTCTCTTACACAGCTGAAATTTGGTAACTATTTTTCACATAGATTATGTAAATAAAACTTTATATTTTAAAACAAAGATGACATATGAATAAACATTAAATAGCTTACAGCACTGAAACAGCCTCATCTGTCTAAACATCATTCTAAAATACATGGCATCTTTGTCTACTCTATTTCCCAAACTGTATTTTAAAGTTGTTACGTCAAGTATCCAAAATGATACAGAATATTATGAAGCACATTCCATGCAGTGAAGAGTATTATCTGTTCACAATTCTTTCTTCCTTCACCGTCCTGAAATGGCTTCTTAGTGGTATACCTCCTCAGTGATTTTGTGCTTGTCTTTGTGACTTGCTCTGCCCATTCAATGTCTGTTGATGTAATGAACCATATCCAACCAGGCTTTAAATGTGTATGCGTGGTTTGGCTTACATACGCAAACCTTCCCGAAACTATGTTTTTACTTACTGGTTAAACATCAGTCCTGGAATGTGAGACACATGGAGCAGACATGAACCCAACTAATAACCAGAAGCAGAGTCACACCAACCAATGTGCAGTCCCTCCAGTAAAGAATAAATCTCTTGTTGTTAGTCATTGAGAGTTTTGGTGGCTTACTTTAGTAAAAATGATTAATATACTTCACAACTCAGAGTATCCTAATAACCAAATTAAAGTCCTAAAAATAAAGCCCAAAAATCCACTAGCATTCTTTAAGAGCCTCAGTGGTTTAAGTTTTTCAGCATGGGTTTCTTGGTACATACACTCTTCTAAATTTATCATCCTGTTGAATATTTATTATAGGAATCATTTTTTTTTACTACTTTCCATTCCCTCTTAATGAATTAAGACCCCTTTTCCTGGCCATTTCAAATGCAATCTGGTATAATTCATAATTACTTGAATTCGGACATGAAGCAACCAACAGACTTACTGGCTGCCATCTAATGTATTTAATAATGAGTGTGTGTGCGTGCATGCGTGTGTGTGTGTGTGTGTGTTTTGAACATATTCAGGATTATTGCACTATCATTTTCAATGGAAAAATAAAGTTTTGAACCTATTCTCAGAGAACAAAGCTATTTATCATGTGTTCGGAAATCAATAATATACCAATGATGCAACTCAACTTATTAATAAATAACTCTACTACAAGAGAATATTTTTGAGGTTTTTTTATACAAGAGTAGAACTTTTATGGATCCATAGTCATTAAGAAGAGAAGGCATTTAAAGTAGCCGACCCAGATATCATTTTTAAAGATGCCAAATGTGTCCCTGGAAAGATCTTCAAAAGATAGAATATCACATATTGTATATAAGTACTCATGTACTTAACTAGAAGGACAATGCTTGACCAAGTAAATTGTGGTGGAAAAGTCAAGTCAAAAGCAGCCTTAAACATTCATTGGATAAACAATCACAGATATTATGGCCAACTATACCCTTAAAGATCATTCTAGGCCAGGGACCAAAGTCTGGGCATCTTACTAAAATGGGCATTTTAGTAAAACAAGAAGTATGTGACTTCTCTTGTAGATAAGCTTCATGTAATATTTTATAAAATGAAAAACTATAGGGAAAGGAAATTACTTGCTCTAGGACACAGCCATTATTTCCAGAGTAAGAAAAATGCTAATATTTTATTGGTCCATTTAATCATTACTGTGGAAGGTACAACCTAAAAACTGTAACTTCTTGGGATGGTTCTACTGCTTCCACAGACAGTATCATGATTTTAATTTATAATTTTCTCCCATGGAAATACATGGAATTTGGAGATTAATACACAATATATTATAACGAGTTTATCTTCTCAATAGGAATCTTGGGAAAAAGAAATTCACGACAGCAATGACTATGGAGATGCTAGGACAGTAAATGGGAGGATTATATATGGAAAGAAAAACTATTATATTAAGTGAAATTTCTAAGCACAGAATTTATCCAATTTATTTTATCCATCGCTGCTGTCAATATTAAGGTTATCTTATTTTTGAAAACTAATTTTTTCTTAAAATACTTAATTTTTCTTGATATCAATTACTGACCAACACTTGCTTGGGACATAAAGAAACATGCTATAAGTGTTGTTGTTTTTTTTTTAAGGCTATGTTAAAGTTTAAGTGTAAAGGTATACATCAAAATCAATAGTTGCTTTACATTATGTGACTTTCTATATATAGTAAGAATGAATAAATACTGATCTATATCCACTCACATTTTAGATTTCTGAGAAAATATTTTTAAAAAATTAAAATAAAATAGTGGTGAATATATGAAAATGATGAGAGAAAACAGCTGTTGTGATCTGAATGAAATCTGGAGACAGAAGACTAGGAAAAAATTGGTGACAAGATGAAGTGCTAAACCAAAAGCAACAGATCTATAATGACCAATATGTTAAAGATAGAATAGTCCAAGTTTTTTGACTTGTGACAAATTGACACAGTGAATTAATATGTGCCTTCTTTCTACTAAAAAAACACAGATGTGTGAGATAAATTATCAGATATTTTAAAAATACCTAATCATGGTACAAAGAAAGAAAAAATTTCCATATGCCAGAAATAAAAATGGAACCATAAAATGAGAAAAAGCAAAAGAATTAAGGACTCCTTTTGGAGGGGGTAAGGTGAATTTGGAAACCACAATATGGAAACCACATAAATATGCCAGAAACTGGAGTTTTAATGTTACTATTATTGTTGTTGTTATTATTATTTACAAAAGGCATACCTACTGCATAAGAACAAAAAAGAACAGTCAAAAGTAAAATACTAGAAAGTGACATGATTGATGACTGACCAGGAAGAAACAGCCAAAAGAAAGTTGGTATAGGCATATGAGACAGAAAAGACCTTCATGCAATAAATACTTCTAGATATATAGATGGGAAATCACTTAGTAACATAAAGATTGAATAATCCTATGATAATTAAATAAGCTGAACAAGTGATTAGAAATATCCCCATAAACACTTATCCCAGACATTTTATAGATAAATTTAACCAAACTTTCAAAGAATAGAATAGGTAATCCCAATCTTACACAAACTCTCTCAAAAAAGGCAAACAAAAAAATTAAATCAAATTTAAAAAATAAGAACACAAACCTCAAATTTTTTCATGAGGACAGTATAATCTCAAGACCCAAAATTAATGACAGTACAAAGAAAATTAAAAACCAATTTCACACATGAATATTGATGAAAACCCTAAACAAAATATTAGTAACATAAATCCAGTGTTTAATCTAAGAAAGCAAGATGGGTTTAACATTAGAAATTCAATTCAATTCATTCTGTTGACAGAGTAACTTGTTTCTTAAAAAATCAGTCCAGGAAGCAAATAAAAGTATTTCATGGAATTAAGTGTTTGTTTTTTTTTTTTTTAAATGGAAATAGAATGGAGCTTCCTTAACATGACAAACATTTTCTATCATGCACCAACAGCGAAGTTTATACTTAATTGCAAAATAATTAAGTATTCTCTTTAAAATTAGAAATAAATCAGAAAGAGAGCTATTTACACTTGCATGTAAAAACACATACAACAAAAGGTAAAGGGATTAGAAAGAACAAAACTGTCACTGTGAATAAATAAAATTGGTTTATATGTAGAAAAATACAAAGCAGAAATTTTAGCATCTATGAGAATCTCTAAGCAGCACTTGGGTCTGCAGATAAGAATTAAGCAATTTCTATAACTCAGCAACAACCAAATGATGAAAATTAAAATAATTTCAAAATTATATATACATATATATATGCCAACACACATATATACACATATGAAACAGAAATACATTTTATAACCAATTCAAGTGTTTTTAGAAAACTATAATACTTTATCTCATCATTTAAACAGACTAGATAAACTGAATGTTATATATTGTAATTCTCTCCAGAATGATCAATAGTTCTAAGAAATTCCCAGTAACTTTCTTTTTTAACTTGAAAAATGTCATTGTGATAGTCATATGGAAGAGTGAATGACAATAAATTACCAAGTTATATCTGAGGTAAAACAAGAAAAAGACAAGCTGGGGAACTATAATGACTTTATATTGCTATAGTAACAAATATAGTGTGGTATTGGCATAAAGAATAAAAAAATAGAGCAATGGAGCAAAACAGAGGTCCTAGTACCAGACCTACGCATACATGGAAATGTGATACTATGCTGCTAGTATTTCAGATAAGTCAGCAGACGTTGCTTATTCAGTTAAATATTCTATATGTATATATATATACATATATATATATATATATATATGGAAAAAGTTAACCCTAACTTACCCTATAAACAACAATCAAATTCAAGTGAATTAAAACATAAATGTGATCATGAAATTATGGAAGTTTTCAAAACAATGTAGGTGACATCTTGAAGGATCTGATAGAAAATTATATAAACAATATATAAATAATATAAATAAGTAAAATATTAACAGTTCTGATTAAATCAAGATTATAGTCTACTGATCAACTAACACTACAAATGACGTGAAAAGGCAAGCCACAAACTGAAAAAAAGACATGTTCAAGATATATAACTGACAAATAATTAGGATCCAGACTACATATAAAATTTCTACAAATGAATTAAAAATACTTTGAATAAAAGTTTCATTCAAGAGGAAAGTACAGATGACCAATGTATATATACGTATATATATTCATCCTTATTAGTAATACAAAATGTGAACCAAAATTTCCAAGATGCATCGCACACATCTAAACAGATTAGGGGAAAAGAGTATCACATTATCAAATGTTGACAAAGAATTAGGGCAATTGGAATTCTGATTCCCTTCATGAAATAGTTTGGCATTACCTGGAAATAATCTAAAAGTCCAAAGGAAAGATAATGGATAAATACATTGTAGTATATTCATGCATACAATGAGATACTCCATTAAAATAAAAATTAACGAACTACAGCTCTACATCAACATGACTGAATCTGAGGAATATAAAATGTTGTAAAGCAAGTTTAAAAGGCTGAATATATGTGTGTTAAAAATATGAAAAAGAATGTAATTAGGTTTAGGGGTATATCCACATATGGTAAAACTAAAAGAAAGGCAAGGTGGAGAGCGTGGGTGGCTCAGTTGGTTAAGCATCTACCTTCTGCCTAGATCATGATCCCAGGGTCCTGGGATGGAGCCCTTCAGTCACTTCTCCCTCTGCCCCTCCCCCTGCTCATGCTATCACTCATGTGTGTTCTCTTGGTCTTTATCTCAAATAAATATATAAAATCTTAAAAAAAAAAGGCTAGGTAATTATTTACTCAAAATGCAAGACTGAAAGGGCTCAAATAAATGAATAAAAATATTTATTACCTGAACAGTATAAACAGCTTGATCTATTTATATATATATATATATGTATATATATATACATATTTATACATGTAACTCTTCACCAAATTTATTAAAGATACACATTCTACTCAAGTAGACATCTGGTTCATTTTATATCTACTCTAATCAAATATGAAAAATATAACACAAAAGAAATTTCCATTAATGCTGCTTAAAATGTGTAATCAGTAAAACAATAAAAAGCCAAAAATTTGACTTGGAATTAAAAACAAATATTGGAAATATACAAAGGAAAAATAAAAAGTAATAATGGAAACTTAGAGATATTTAGAATTAAGTATAAATAAAAATACCGCAAAAAAAATATATACCGCATATCAAACATTTGAAACAAAGCTAAAGGGGCACTCAGAGGTAAATTTAGTACCTTAAATGCGTATTTTAGAAATGACAAAAATTAGAAATTAGTAAATTATCAACTCAAAAAGAAGGAGAAAAAGAAAAGAACAAAAGGTAAGGAATGCTTTTACTTTTATCATAGTACCAAAGTAAAATAAATCTTGTCTCTTTACGGATGCTCTGATATAAATGCATCACAAATTAAAAGAAGTATCAAAAACCATTTAGACAAATTGTTTAAAAAAATGTACTACTGAATAATAAACCTGGAGCCTATTGCCTTCCATCTGCCTTAAGACTGAGGTAGAAGGCCTCACAAATTACTACCCCCGCTTGTCTAAACTCTTATTCCCAGATAAATTTTTTAATGTAAAGAAAATCTTTTAAGTATAATTTAATTAAGTAAAATAGACCTGATAATATAATTCTACTGGGTATCATTTTGTTTATTCCATCATTTCGATGTTTCCCAGTGTGGGGATTGAAGGGGTATGAAGCATTTCAAAGGGATTCATAACTGATTTTCATTTAAAACATAATAAAGAATGCAGCTTCACCAATTTTCTCTGCAACTACCCAAATAGGTCATCATTTTCCCCAACATAAAGGGGAAGATATCAGCTCTTTGTATCTTGATGGGTTTGAATGCTTTTTAAATTCAGTGGGGTTTTGTGACCTCTCACTACTGAGCATCACTGTGATCCTACCTACTGCCTCACTACTGTGGTTTCATACAACATATGGATCTGCTCTGGGTATTCAATTTCCAATCAAGGTCAGATGGGAAAATGCTATTATACCCCTCAGGTTATAATTTCCCTGTAAGAAGGACTGAAATCAACTCAGTGACTCTAAGAACTTCCTCTCTATGCAGTGGGGCTGGGCTGTCTTAATAAAACATGTGCGTGTTAGTTAAACACCAAAAGGAAGGCATCCTGGCTCTAGCTTCTCAATTTATATTCTACACCCACTTGTTCTGTTTTGGTTCCTTCGCCTTACACCGGCTTTCTACCTTACTGCTCAGGATTTTCAGATTAGTGTTTCCATGAGAAACTGGTTAGGATTTCCTCCAGCATCCATCCTGCAGGCTGCTTTCAAGGTCCTCTCTAATCCCTTGCCAACTGCCTATAGCTGAAATCCCAAACTGTAGATTCTGTTTATTTAAGGTCAAATTAAGCTAGCCAGCCTATTTAGTAGAACTTGATTGGGATATGAATTGGGAAGATGCCTGAGCCATCTGAGAAGAGTTATAATAATGTAACTGCTGGAAAAGACATGTCAATATGGAGATAAGTAGAATACTTCTGCCAAATAGAAGAATATGAGAAAGGTTAAAAAAACATAAGAGAAACTTTATATAACCACTGGATGTAGTGCAAGAGACTCACATGCCTTTCAAACCATTTATCGCCTTTAAAATTTTGCTTCTGGTCTTACAACAGCCACAAAATTTTGGCTTCCATACAAATAAACTCTCTCCCTTTAACCTCTCCAAAACGTGAACTCAGTATGTGGCAATTTTCTTTCCTTTCAACAAAAAAGCAAATGATAAATTGGATTGCAGAAATTTTGAGACAGAAAGGCCAAGGTAGTTTAAAATGCTCAAGACTGAATGGGAATTCTCCATGATGGCAAGGCAAATTTCCCACCTTCCTGAACCCCATGTGAACACAAGTTCCCTATCACATTGATAGGGTACACACTAGAAATAACCCAAGTGGAAATGATCTACACTAAAGTAATTATATGATCCACTGCCTTTTAGGATCACCAAAATTGGGACATCCAGAACACAGTATTTTTTTTTTTTTTTATTCCTATACCACTTTTAACTGGTGGCAATGAAATTCTGAAGGGCACAGATTCAACTGAATCCATGATGCAAGTTAGAAATGTAGATGGGTGTTTTTCTTTTCTTTCTTTTTTTTTAAACCCATAGATTATAGGCCTTCCTTTTGACTACATTCCACTAGAGTGGTTGGGATTTATTGGCTAAGAAATACACTGTTTCTAGCCAATGCTTCTTTGCAGTATTTTCTACTGTTCCACTTCTGCTAACAAGGACAATTCAAGGGCAAATACTAATTATGATTTTGACACAGTTTCACTTTTGTGTTTAGCT
This sequence comes from Eumetopias jubatus, assembly GCF_037043125.1. Taxonomy (NCBI): domain Eukaryota; kingdom Metazoa; phylum Chordata; class Mammalia; order Carnivora; family Otariidae; genus Eumetopias; species Eumetopias jubatus. The sequence goes on along the minus strand of NW_028274809.1, from coordinate 98,070,395 downwards.
TTGAAAGTAATTCCAGGGTATGCCCCAATTCCCTTGTCAGTTTCCTCTACTTTTAATTTCTAATTTAATGAACTAGTGAACTCAGGAGGAGGTTCCGACTTTAAAAGTATTCTCCTTTCCCAAAATTTTAGTTTCACTTTTCAAAAGAACACTACCAATTACAATATATTATGAAGAACAAACTTAAGAAAATTTAAAACTCTAAAGAACACCACTACAAAATAGCTTTAAAAATATCATAGATCCATCACTTTAGCCCCAGTAACTACTCACTATTACTTGACAAGGCAAGAAACAACAAATGTTGGAGAGGTTGTGGAGAAAGGGGAACCCTCCTACACTGTTGGTGTAAAAAAAAAAAAAAAAAAAACAGTGTGGTGGTGCCCCCAAAAATTAAAAATAGAGCTACCCTATGACCCAGCAGTTGCACTCCTACAAAGACACAGATGTAGTGTAAAGAAGGGCCATATGCACCTCAATGTTCATAGCAGCAATTTCCGCAATAGCCAAACTGTGGAAAGAGCCAAGATGCCCTTCAACGGATGAATGGATAAAGATGTGGTCCATATATACAATGGAATATTACTCAGCCATCAGAAAGGATGAATACCCACCATTTGCACTGAAATGGATGGAACTGGAGGGGATTATGCTAAGCAAAATAAGTAGAGAAAGACAATTATCATATGGTTCCACTTATTTGTGGAACATAAGGAATAGCTTGGAGGACATTAGGAGAAGGAAGGGAAAAATGAAGAGGTGAAAATTGGAGGATGAGACGAATCATGAGAGACTATGGACTCTGAGAAACAAACTGAGGGTTTCAGAGGGGAGAGGGGCGGGAGGATATCAGCCCGGTGATGGGTATTAAGGAGGGCACGTACTGCATGGAGCATTGGATGTTATATGAAAACAATGAATCATGGAACACTAAACAAAAATCTAATGATGTACTGTATGGTGACTAACATAACATAATACAATTATATTAAATTAAAAAAATAGAAAAGTTAACTTATTTTTAAAAGTATACATATATGAGGTAAAAATATCTTCACATTATAAATTAGAAAAACAACATACATTCCACTGAAAACCATTACTGAATACTAAAACAAGTGTAATTAAATATTTCCAAATACAGAAATATGCACATAAATAGTGCAATTATACACACACACATGCACACACACACATAAAACACCATGTTCAGTTTGTATGTACATGTGTGTATACCTACTTTTTTTAAATCGTTGTATAATCAGTGCAAATAGACAAGGGCAGAGACTGTTTTTTGGCCATCTAAGAATCACATTTAGGGCAATTCACATGTATGCATTAAATCAAATTTATTAATTGTGTTACTCCTCCCTAATTTTGTGTCTACTTAACATATCAATTATTGTGAGTGGAAAAGATCCCACCATCATGGGGGATTAGTCAATATCTCCTTGTATTTTGAGCAAGAAAAATATTCTGAGACTATCTATACAAATAACTTCATATTTTTATATTAACACTATGCATTTGTAAGTTTATAGATAGACCTATGATATCTAATACAAATTGCATTTTTATTATTGTACAGTAACTACTTACCACTAACGATGATTTTTGGCTTAATGTCTAATTTGTCTCATGAAATACTGCCAAAAGTGATCTTATTGTTTCTCTTGTTAATATTTGCTTGATATACTTCTTTCTGTCCTTATTTTCTTTTAAACATCTTTCTTGAGGTATAATTGATATTCAATATACTGCACATATTTAAAGGGTAAAAAAAAAAATAATTCTACTTATGGCAGCAATATGCCTTGGTATAGACTATATATTTCCCAGAATCTTTTGTAACTAAGCGCGGCCATGTGATAAAGTCCTTGGCCAATGAACAGTAAGCAAATATTTTTGAGGTTTGTTAAGCAAACTTCATTCAAGTACCTAAAGAAAATTCTGACAACTCTTTATTCTCAGAACTAAATTTAAAATAAAATCTTAATTATTTAAAACCAACAACTACAGCTAGCACCAAATCCATCAGAGTTCCCCTCCTATAGGCTCTATGGATTAAACTAAACACAGAGAAGATAAAGGCTGCTTTCTAGAAATCATAATTAATCAGATGAGAAGGATCAAAATACAGATAACAAATACAATGAAGCATTAATGTGAGTTAAACTGTAGTTCAACTAACTATAGCAACAATGCTCAGAGTTATATCAGATGTAGTCCTCCCGGCTGACAGGTCAACCACCGTGGGGGTTAAGTTTGAATAGTTGCAATTATCCAAATAATTTAAGTAAAAGTCACCCATTGAAATTATTTAGATAATTTTTAAAAACTGACTCTCATAGGGAGAAACAATGAGGTTTTGTGGGGGGAATCTATGACCTATTCTGCCCAAATGTCATATGTTTTAATCAACATTTTATTGAACAAATTAGTATTATTTGTTCAGACCATAATAATGAATAATAGTCTATTTTTAGAAACAAAATTCATGGATCAGATAGAAAGCTTTCTTAGGACTCATTAATTCTATATTTTATGGGATTATATGGTCTGAGAGGGTTCTGTGGGAGTCTGCTTAAGGATGTCATATTAATAATATGTGACACAATGCAAAGTTCATAGGATTAAAAAATATTTTAGACATAGCAACAAAGTGTCTGGTCCTGTAGCAATCTTCTTTTTTATTAATTTTTTTAAATTTTTATTTTAACTCCAGTTAGTTAATACACAGTGTTGTATTAGTTTCAGGTGTACTATAGAGTGATTCAACAGTTCTATGTATCATCCAGTGCCCTTCACAGGTATGCTCCTGAATTCCCATCATTTATTTATCACTCTCTCTCTCTCTCTCTCTTTTTTTTAACCTTGTCTTGTAGCAATTTTCTATATAGGTTTCCTTACTGATACAGGGAGGGTGGGATTGCTCAAAGAAAATCTACCCAAAACCTTTTTTCAAAGGCTGCTTTTCTGTCACATTCTCAATTCTAACTCTTCAGAAATAGCTTTGGTGCGCCTGGGTGGCTCAGTCGTTAAGCATCTGCCTTCAGCTCGGGTCATGATTCCAGGGTCCTGGGATCAAGCCCTGCATCGGGCTCCCTGCTCAGTGGGAAGCCTGCTTCTCCCTCTCTCACTCCCCCTGCTTGTGTTCCCTCTCTTGCTGTCTCTCTGTCAAATAAATAAATAAATAAAACCTAAAAAAAAAAAAAAAAAGAAATAGCTTGGAACATTTTACAAATATGTATCTGTCCATCACTTTGTAACCATCTTAAAGGAAAGAATAATTTCTATTATATTTAGGATCCCTCACTGCTTCAAACAGGGTTCTATATGGGGTTTATACTCAATAAATAATTATACTGGAAAATAACAGCACCTAGAGAAATATGTACATCAGAGTAAGTAATCATTTTTCACATTGTATTACTTTTCCTAAATCTTTTCCCCCTTATTTTTTATCCCTAAATACCATATATTTCTGAAGTACAAGTAAAAATGGTTTATCAAATCCAGAAAATGAAACAATGATAAAACATTATTACCTAATCTACAGTATAAATTCAGAATTTATCAATTTTCTAATAACATCCTTTACAGGTCTCATTTTTTCCAATCCAAGATGCAATCTTGTATCGTACATTCTACTTAGTTGTCATATTTCTTTTGTCTTTTTTTAAACTTTATTCTGAAACAGTTCCACAAACTTTGACATTGACATTTCTGAAGAACACTAGCCAGTTATTTTGTAAAATCATTTCAATCTGAATTTATGTGATTTTTTTTTCTTAAAGATTTTATTTATTTATTTGACAGAGGGAGAGAGAGAAGCAGGCTTCCCATGGAGCAGGGAGCCCGATGTGGGGCTCGATCCCAGGACCCTGGGTTCATGACCTGAGCTGAAGGCAGATGCTTAACGACTGAGCCACCCAGGCGCCCCTATGTGATGTTTTCTTAAGTTTAGATTTTTGGTAGCAATATCACTAACACAACAACACAACGTCGTGTTATTTTCCAAGCATCTTATCTGCAGCCAGATGATGTCACTTTTTCCCACCTGTGGTGATGTTAACATTAATCACTGGTTTAAAGTGATGTCTAGCAGATTTCTCTACTGTACAGTAGTGTTATTTCATTTGCATTTAAAAAGTATTTTGTGATAAGATACTTAAGATCGTGTGAATAAACTTTCCTCATTAAACTGTCTCCTACTAGTGTGAGCCCTCAATTTTTGAAAACCATCATTCCTTCTATACAATTTTGACTTCTATAAATAAAGAAAAGGGTTTCGGGCGCCTGGGTGGCTCAGTTGGTTAAGCGACTGCCTTCGGCTCAGGTCATGATCCTGGAGTCCTGGGATCGAGTCCCACATCGGGCTCCCTGCTCAGTGGGGAGTCTGCTTCTCCCTCTGACCCTCTTCCCTCTCGTGCTCTCTCTCTCTCATTCTCTCTCTCTCAAATAAATAAATAAAATCTTTAAAAAAATAAAGAAAAGGGTTTCTTTCATTCCTTCTTTCTTTCTTTTTATTTCTGCCTCTGTCCATCTCTTCCTTCCTTCCCTTTCTATCAGCATACACTCATGAACTTCTACTTTATTCAACATCTTGGGATTCAGCCATTATGTCTTCAAATACTCTTCAGCTCTTTTTTTCTTTTTTCCTTGGCTTTATTGAGGCATTACTGACATACAACATATGTAAGTTTAAGGTGTACAACGTGATAATTTGATATGCATACAAAGTGTGAAATGATTACCACGTTAAGGTTAGTTTATGCCTCTATCCCATCACATAATTGCCATTTCTTTTTTGTGGTGATAACATTTAACATCTACTCTCTTAACAAATTTCAAGTATATTATAAACTTTCGTTAATTATAGGAATAATGGCCTATATTAGATCCTCAGAACTTATTCATCTTATAAATAAACTTATAAACTTCATTTGTAACCTTTGACCAACATCTTTCATTCCAACCACCCACAGCCTCTGGAAACCACCATTCTAGTCTCTAGTTCTAGGAGTGTAGCTTTTTAGACTCCATATAAAAGTAAGAACCTAAGTCACTGTCTTTTACTGTAGGATTTATATCACTCAGTGTCGCACCTTCAAGATCAATCCATGCTATCCATAAGGTAGGATTTCCTTCTTCCTCATGGCTGAATAATATTCCATTGTATATATATTTTCTACATTTTTTATTCAATCAATCATAAATGGAAATTCAAGTTCTTTCCACATCTTGTGAGTAAAGTTAATGCGAATAATGCTGCAATGAACATGGAGGTGCAGATCTCTCTTCAAGATCCTGCTTTCATTTCCTTCGTGTATATCCCCAGAAGTGGAACTGCTGCCTAATACGGTAGTTCTATATTTAAGTTTGAAGACCCTCCATATTGTTTTCCATAGGAATTGTACCAACTTACATTCCCATCATAGGTGCACAAAAGTTCCCTTTTCTCCACAGCCTCATCAGCACTCGGTATCTCTTGTGTTTTTGATGACAGCCATCCTTGACAGGTGTGAAGTGGTTTTGATTTGCATTTCCCTGATGATTAGAAATGCTGAGCATCTTTTCATGGCCTCTTGGCTGTTTTTATGTCTTCTTTGGGAAAATGTCTACACAAGCCCATTTTTTAATTGGTATATTTGGGTTTTTACTATTGGATTATATGAGTTTCTCATATTTTTTTAGTATTGATCAATCATCAGATACATAATTTATAAATATTTCTCCCATTTCACAGCTTGCCTTTTCATTTTGCTCACTCTTTCTTTTGTTGTACAAATGCTTTTCAGTTTGATAGAGTCCTACCTGTTTATATCGTTTTGTTGCTTGGGCTTTTAGGTGTCATGTCCAAACAATGATTGTCAAGACCAACAACAAGGAGCTTTTCCCCCGTTTTCTTCTTATAGTTTTAGTTTTTAATTTGAGTTAATTTTTGTGAGTATAAGCTAGGTGTCCAATTTCATTCCTATTCTGGTGAAAACCGGTGAATATCAAGTTTTCCCAACACCATTTATTGAAGAAACGATCTTTTTATCATTGAGTACTCTTGGCTCCCTTGTCAAATATTACCTTCCATATATACACAGGTTTATTTCTGGGCTCTCAGTGCTGTTCCATTGGTTTATGTGTCTGCTTTGTATTAGTATCATCCTGTGTGATTACTATACCTTTGTAATAAACTTTGAAATCAGGATGGGTGATGTCTCCAGCTTTGTTTTTCTTCTTTAGGATTGCTTTGGTTATTTGGGGTCTCCTATGAATTTTAGGATATTTCTATTTTTATGAAAAATGCCATTGAAAATTTGATAGAGATTACATTAAGTGTGTAGATTACTTAGGGTAGTATGGACATTTTAACAGTATTAATTATTCTGATGGACATGGGCTATCTTTTCATTTATTTGTGTCTTTTGTTTCTCTCATCAATGTCATAATTTTGAGTATACAGATATTTCACCTTCTTGGATAAAATTCTTCCAAGTATTTTATTATTTTCGGTGATACTGTACATGGAATTTTTAATTATATTTCTGATAGTTCATTATTAGGGTATAGAAATACAACTAAATTTTGCATATTGATCTTGTATCCTGCAACCTTATTTAATTTGTATATTGGTTCTAACATTTTTCTGGTAAAGTCTTTAGGATTTTCTATACGTAAGATCGAACCATCTGCAAATGGAGATCAATGTACTTCTTCTGATTTGGAAGCTTTTTATAGTCCTTTCTGATTTGGATGCCTTTTCTATCTTCTTCTTACCTAATTGCTCTGGCTAGTGCTTCCAGTACTATGTTGAATAGGAATGATGAGAGTGGGAACATTTGTCTTGTTCCCAATTTTAGCAGAAAGCCTTTTAAACTTTCATCATTGGGAATTCTGGGTTTTGCATATATGGCCTGTATTATGTTGAGAAACTTTCTTTCTATACCCAATTTGTTGAGAGTTTTTATTATGAAAGGATGTTGAATTTTATCAAATGCTTTTTCTGCACCTATTGAGAAGATCATACGATTTTTAACTTTTTTATTTATTTTTAAAGATTTTATTTATTTATTTGACAGAGAGAGACACAGCAAGAGAGGGAACACAAGCAGGGGGAGTGGGAGAGGGAGGAGACTTCCCACGCAGCAGGGAGCCCGATGTGGGGCTCGATCCCAGGACCCTGGGATCATGACCTGAGCCAAAGGCAGACGCTTAATGACTGAGCCACCCATGCGGCCCTGATTTTTAACTTTCATCCTATTAATGTGGTGTATCACATTTATTTATTTGCATGTATTAAACCACCAAGGCATTCCAGGGATAAATCCCCTTCATATTGTTGTATAAGACATTTAGTATACTATTAAATTTGGTTTGCTAGTATTTTGTTGACAATTTTTACATTTATCTTCCTCAAGATATCGGCCTGGAGCTTTCTTTTCTTGTAGTGTTCTTATCTGGCTCTCGTATCAGAGTGAAAATGAGGAGTGTTCCCTCCTCTTCAAATTTTTGGAAAAGTAAGGTCTGATGTTAATTTGCTTTAACTATTTGGTAGAATTTACCAGTAAAACCATCTAGTCCTGGGAATTTCTTTGTTGGGAGGTTTTTGATTACTAATTCAATCTCCTTACTAGTATTTAGTTTGTTCAAATTTTCTGTTCGTGACTGAGTCTTGGAAGATTGTGCGTTTTGGGACTTCATCCATTTCTTTTAGGTTATGCATCTGTTGGTATACAATTATTCATGGTAGTCTCCTGTGATCCTTATCACTGTGGTGCCACTTGTAATGTCTCCTCTTTCATTTCTGATTTTATTTATTTGAGTCTTTTTTCATTACTCTTGCTAACAATTTGTCATTTGTTATTTAAAAAAACAGGACTTAATTTTGTTGATCTTTACTTCTGTTTTCTAGTCTCTATTTCACTTATTTCTGCCCTGATTTTTATTTATTTTCCTTCCATTTGCAAACTGTGAACTACTTTGTTCTTTTTCTACTCCCTTGAGGGGTAAAGTTAGATTGTTTGTGATCTTTCTTTTTCCTTAATGTAGGTATTTATAATTGTAAACTTCCCTCTTAACACTGCTTTTACTGCATCCCATTAATTTAGTATATTTCTATTTCATTTGTTTGAAGATATATTTTTATTTCCTATTTAATTTCCTATTTGACCCATGGATTGGTCAGTAGGGTACTGTTTAATAACACATATTTGTGAATTTTCTAATTTTCCTCCTGTTACACATTTCATTTCATACCATTGTGGTTGAAAAAGATACTTAGTATAATTTCAATATTCTTACATTTTCTAAGGCTTGTTTTGTGACCTAACATACTATGTATCCTGGAGAATGTTCCATGTGTGCTTGGGAAGAATGTGTATTCTGCTACTGTTGAGTAGAATATTCTGAATATGTCTGTTAGATCTATTTGATATAATTATAGTTCAAATCCATTATTTCCTTATTGATTTTCTGACTGCATAATCTACTGTTAAAAATAGAATATTGAAATTCCCCACTATCATATTGTTGTCTATCTCTCCCTTCAGATCTGTTAGCATTTGCTTAATACTTCTAGGTGCAACAATATATTCACAATTGTGTTATCCTCTTGATATACTGACCTCTTCATAACTTTATAATGACCTTTTTTTACTGTTACAGTTTTTTACTAAATGACTTTCATCTGATATAATTATAGCTAACCCTCTTCTCTATTTTTTTCCATTTGCATGGAATATCTTTCTATCCCTTCACCTGAACCTTATGTTTGTTCTTAAATCTGAAGTGAATCTCTTCTTGGCAGCATGTAGTTGGAGTGTTTTTTTAATTCATTCAGTCACTGTCAATTTGATAACTGAATCCATTTACATTTAAAATAATTTTGATAGGTAAGTACTTACTAATGTCATCTTATTCATTGTTCTGTCTTGTAGTTCCTTTGTTTCTTTCTTCCTCATTTGCTACCTTTCTTTGTGTATTGATGCTTTTTCTGTAGTGTATGCTTTGATTCCCTTCTCTATCTTCTGTGTATATACTGTAGGTTTTTGCTTCATGGTAATCATGAGGCTTATAAAGAACATCTTGTAGATATAACAGTCTACTTTTAAGTTGATGACAACTTCAGTTCAGTTGTGTACAAAAACTCTACCCTTTTACTGTACCCCCCATATTTTGTATTTTTGATGTCAACATTTCACTTTTTTAAATTGTCTGATCATTAACAAGTTATTGCTATAATTGTTTTTACTACTTTTGTCTTTTAAATATTTATACTAGAGTTAAGTAGCTAACATATCACCATTTACAGTACTGGATTATTATGAATCTGATTATAGGCTTACCATTACCAGTGTGGGGTGCATGTGTGCATATAGGTGTGTAAATATATATATATATATTTCCCCCCACCTCCTTTGGATGATTTCAAATGCCTATCTTCTAGTTGACCGATTCTTTCTTTTGCTTGGTCAAATTTGCTGTTAAAGCTCTCTACAGAATTTTTCAGTTCAGTCATGGTATTTTTAACTCCAGGATTTCCATTTTCTTCTTTTAATGCTTTCTATTATTTCATTGAACTTCTCATTTTGTTCATGAATTATCTTCCTAATATCATTTAGTTATCTATATATGTTTTATTCACTAACTTTCTTGAAGAGAATTATTCTGAATTCTTTGTCAGTTCATAAGATTTCCATTTCTTCAGGGTCACTGGAGTTTTATTAGTTTCATTTGTTGGTATATTTCCTTTATGATCCTTGTGGCCTTGGGTTGTTTGCACATTTGTGAAAGTAGGCACCTCTTTAGTCTTTACATACTGGCTTCAGCAGGTAAAGTCTTTCACTAATCAGCTCACCCAGAGATTTTAGATAAGCCATTTGGTGGCATCTGTGGGTGGACTTGCTGCTGAAGTTATTGGTTGGGCAGGCCTGGTGCTTGGGTACATGGGGAGTCTGGGTTCAGTGGGAAGGGCTGGCACCTGAGTCTGTGGTGCTGAACCTATGATCTCTGTCTACATGGGTAAACCTAGATCTTGAGTCCAGAGAGACCAACCATATACAAAGGACCACTAGGGAGCCTGACATCTGGGTCTACACAGGCTATTCTAGTGCTTGGATTGGCCAGAAACCTAGCTTTATAGGAGCTGCCTGGAGGCTGGGACAATAGAGACCAACCTAACAAAGTGCAAGCCTGAAGCCTGGGGTCATGGAGTAAGCCTCTAAACTGAGACTGGGTGACTAGCCTGAAGGATGGGTCTGCAGGGGGCAGTCCAGCACAGACGCAGGCTCCCAGTGGGTCTGTGGGAGCCAGACTGTAGGGCCAGTCTAGCACAGACGCAGGCTCCCAGTGCGTCTGTGGGAGCCAGACTGTGGGGCCATGGGGGTGGGTCAGGAGCCTGTACTTGAGGAGTCAGTCTGAAATCTAGGGCCACAAGGGCTGGCCTGTTGTTGGAGTGGGCCTGGGACCAGGCTGCAGTAGTTGGTGTAGCACTGATCCTGGCTAGGAACCTAAGTCCATGGGGCTGACTGGGAGCCTTTGGTCATATCTGGGGCTGTGGGAGCTGGCAGCTGCTGAGATGTGGCAGGGGTTGGATTTGTAGGAGTCCACCAGGAACCTGGTGCTAGATGGGGATGCAGGAGCTAGTTGATATCTGGCTGGGCCAGGGACCTGGGCTTATGGGATCCTGCCAAGGGCCTGGTGTCTTGAAAGCTGCTGGAGGCCATGGGAGGCACCTGGGGCCAACAGAGCTGGCAGGTACCTGGGTGAGCCTAGGACCTGGATTTGCAGCAGCCTGCAGGGAGATACTGAAGGTATCAGTAGTTGGTCTAGTGCCTGTGCAGGCTGGTTCTGAGGTTTGCAGTAAGTTGGGGACTCACTTCATTCTCCCTTTCACACAAGGAAGGTGTCTCTTTCCATGATAGGTAGCCAGACTTGGGGGAGGGGTTATGGGGGGCAATGTGAATCTATCTTTTCTACCTTCCTCAGTGCACCTTTTCTTATTTCTGTGCTTCACCCAGGTGCTATAACCTGTCACTTGGTATCTTTAGCTCTTATGAAGGTATTTTTATATGTGGATAGTGTTCAGATAGATGTTCTGGGGAGCATAAGTGGGGGCAAACCCTAGAAATATCATTGCCACCATTTTGCAGACATCACTCCCTACTTTTCATTTTTGCTTCTTTTTTCTCTCTTTTATGCTTTTACACTTCCATTATCTTCCATAGATATTTGAAGAAACTTACAGCTCAAATTTGGGCTATTTGGAGTTCAAATAAAAGCTTTCTAATAAGAAAATTATATATAAATCACTTTTCCCCACTGACTAAAGTTACAGTTTAGCTGGAGACAGCTAAAAAGATGGCAGAAAAGTAAGATGTGTGTATATATGCGTGGGGAACAGAATTTAGGGAAAAAAGGTGCTATGTTTAGCAGTGACAACTTTAATCTCAATATGCCTTAAAACAGTCATTAATAAAATTAGGCCAGTCACACCTACTTCTCAAACTTTTCTTAGAGAAAGCTGTGGAGCTTTTCTTAGTGAAGCTCTTGGAAATGGTGGAAAAGTATTGGAAATGGTTGTGGATTCCAATCCAGATAAAAGAACAAATACAAGTACTTCAGTTTCCAAAGTACACAGACCTGCCCTGGGTAGCTACCACTCTTGCTATTATTTTTAACTGTATTTTTTTTCAGTAACTGCAGCTGCATATCCCTCTAAAGCCACCAGAAAAGAAAGCCATGAAACACTTTTCCAAACCATATCTCTGACCCTCTTTGGCTTTCATTCTCCTGTCCACTGCTGCCACAAAGAAGCCCCAGCTTGTAGAATCTTCTCCAGTGGCACACAAAACCATCACAATAAGAACACATAGGATGTTGGCATTTCACTCGTACTCCATATACACTTCCCCACAGAAACTATGTTTGAAATAGCAAGTTACTACCATTCATTAATATAATTCCAGAAGGTATAAGAGAAGACTTTGCTAGGCCAACATGGAAATGAAATTCCACATAGTACTTTTGCTGAAATTAAAACTTTCCTAGTTGCAAGTAACTATCAACCAAATACAGTTTTGGAACATAAGCTGTTATTTGGTTGGCAACCATAGCAATATTTTTTTTCTGGAAACTTCTCCAGGAATCTAAGAAAGTGCATTATACAACTGTTCTGAGAGCTGAGACTATCATTGCCATTCCCCATGGGCTCATGGTTGTCCGCATTGCTCATACTCTTTGATTCTCTATTCCCGACATGCCCCACTGGTACATCTCAATTCCATTTTCTCCCTTCCTTCTAGACTTTTTTGCTCACAGATCTTATACATGGTCCCATGTGTCCTTTAATGAATTTCTCTCCTTAAAACAAACTTTAAATTTTAACCTCTGTCACACAAAGCAAGATCTGTGTCTCAGTTCAGATTCATGGTAGATAGCTGCCTTATCAGTTGCCATGTAGTACACTCACTGATTTTGGGTAAAGAGACTATTGCACTGTAGTCTGTCATTAGGTATCTATTTTACAAAAGAATTAAACAATGGACATTGCCTGTAAAATCAGACTTTGCTAGGAAGTTGCATAAGAAAAAGGTCTGGATCATGTGATACATTCTAACATGAGCAACTATTCCATCCAAGGACAATGAACAGACAGTGAACAGGAAGAAAAAAAAATCCAGTGGCTTTGGGAAATACTTAAATAGTGAATTCAAAGGCCAAAAGCACTATACTTCTGTTATCCTTTCAGTGTTTGATCAGCTTACTGAACACATTTCTTTACTGTCTGGTAACTCACCCATTGCAAAAGTTCAATAAATACAAGATAATCATAGTGATACACAAAAGCTATAATCATCATCATTCAGGACTGCTGGATCATTTTCATGAAGCTATTCATTCACCACAGCACCCTTCCTGACCCCAGATATTTACTGTTCCTCTTCTAGAACCAGACTGACCTTTTTCACATCAACTAGGCAGCTCTTAAAGGAAGAAAAGCAAAGTTCCTTTTTCTTTGATGATTTGTGCATGGACTTGAATTCTCCTTCTTCTTTAAAACTTGTTTTGTTTTTCTAATATATAACTCAAAAGTTATACAGTAACTTCTTTCTAAACTCTGAGATCGGATCATATAAGAACTTGGCTTAAAAATGCCAATGGAATTCTTTAAGATACTTCTTAGTGTGGTATGCAATGACTTGGCATCAAACTTCACTTTCAACCTCATTTCTCTTACCTTCTCTTATAAAGCCATTGACCTACTAAAAATAAGCCATATTTTCTATCCTCACTGCTCACTGATTCCTGTTATTTTATCTACGAAGTCTTCTCTTCTTGGAATACATATTCCTCCCTGAATTTTTAAATGTTACCTATTACTGAGGTCCAGCTAAAATGTCATCATTTACAAGGCTTTTTCTCATCACTTCATAAAGACCTAATCTGTTTGAACTTCCCAGATCATTTACTTCTTTCAAGTGCTTAATATTTCTTACAGTGTAGTTTATGTCAAAACATTAATTAAATAGAAAAGACACTTTGTGAGACTCATCTGCAATGTCACTACAGTGCCATTCTACCTGGAAACACTAATTCAAAAAGGTACATACACCCCCATGTTCACTGCAGCATTATTTATAATAGCCAAGACATGGAACAACCCAAATGTCCATCAACGGATAAAGAAAATGTGGGAAAGATCTATACAATGGAATGTTATTCAGCCATAAAAACAATGAAATCTTCCCATCTGTGACATCATGGATTGACCTTGGGGCATTATACTAAGTGAAGTCAGACAGAAAACTATGAATGTTGTATGATCTCACTTGTAGCATTAAAACAAAACAGAACAAAAACAAAAAATCAAGTTCATGGATATAGAGAAGAGGTGGGGTGTGGGTAAAAGAGGTGAAGGGAGCCAAAAGGTACAAATTTCCTGTTATAAAATTAATGAGTCATGGGGATGTGATATACAGCATGGTGACTATAATTAATACTGAATTGCATATCTGAAAGTAGCTAGGATAATAGATCTTGAAAGTTCTCATCACAAGAAAAAAATCGGTAAACTGTACGGTGACATGTTAACTGGACTTATTGTAATCATTTTGTAATACATATAAATATCCAATCATCAATTGTCTACCTGTAATTAATATAGTGTTATGTCAATTATACCTCAACAGAAAAATTTAAAGAAAAACTAACTGGTACAAAATTCAATTTAAAAACCTTATAAGATACATCTGAAATTGGGGCGCCTGGGTGGCTCAGTCGGTTAAGAAGTCAGCTCTTGATTTTGGCTCAGGTCATGACCTCAGTGTCCTGAGATGGAGCCCTCTGCCAGACTCCATGCTCAGCAGGGAGTTTGCTTAGCATTCTCTCTGTCTCTCTCCCTCTGTCCTCACTTATGCTCTCTCTCTCTAAAATAAAATAAAATAAACCTTTAAAAAAAGAGATACATCTGAAATAATTGATATATTTTTGAGACTAAAATTCAGTTAATACTGCCACTTTGTTGGTTTCATTAAGAAACTTACAAGGAGATCTAAGAATCATTCCTTTATTCCTACTGTGACTGAGTTTACATGAAAAAAACCTTATGTATTAATATGGCAAGTATTCCTATTCCATCACAGAACTTTTACAACTTTGTGAAATAAAATCTGAAAGCAAAGGGAAAGACTGAAACAGTCTTGGGACACAAAGAGTAGAAAATATATGGATGACATATATTGGATGACATTGAACAACATGGGTTTGAACTGCATGGATCCACTTATACATGTACTTTTTCCCATAAATATAGGTATAGCACTGTAAATGTATTTTCTCTTCCTTATGATTTTGTTAATAACATTTTCTTTTTCCCGCTTATTGTAAAAATACAGTATATAGGGAGCCTGGGTGGCTCAGTCGTTAAGCATCTGCCTTCGGCTCAGGTCATGATCCCAGGGTCCTGGGAGCCCCACATCGGGCTCCCTGCTCCGCGGGAGGCCTGCTTCTCCCTCTCCCACTCCCCCTTGCTTGTGTTCCCTCTCTCGCTGTCGCTCTCTCTCTGTCAAAAAATAAAAATCTTTAAAAAAATATATAGTATATAATACAGATAACAAAAAATACAGGCTAATTGCCTATTTGTGCTATTGGTAAGGCTACCAGTCAACAGTAGGCTATTAGTAGGTAAGTTTTTGGCAAGTCAAAAGTTACACATGGATTTTCAACTGTGCAGAGGTCAGCATCCCAACCCCTGTGTTGTTCAAGGTCAACTGCATATAAAATCTATGTTAATTTTTAATTTATTTTATTCCCACTAGAATGTATTCAGAACTGTCACAATAAAAATTTAAAATACACAACTATGCAAGATTTTCTATTTATTTTTCCAGCTTTTAAATATAATGCATTCTCTTACACACTCTCATTTTATAGTGTTCACAATTATTCTTTGAATCACTAAGAAATATTTTATACTACCAGGCCAAAAAATTTACCACAAAGTTCTGTTTTAATTATGTAAGCTATTTGTTGTGGCTTTAAATTCTAACTTCTCCACTGCAATTTTTATAATGCCAGAACATTTTTATATTACTTTCGTCTTGGCAAAATATTTTGCTATCACTATGGCTTAATTATAGCAATTGTAGAAGTAATTAAAAAAGACGAGTGTATCATACTGGACATTCACATATATAAGTAATATAGTTATTTACATATTAATAGATTGCCAAGTCTTTATTTTCAGTTCTGATACTAATATATACAAAATAAATGTCACATAATTTTCTTTTAATGTCAAATGGGTTTTTAATCTGCTTATTTTCATGGGCATTTAGTTTCTTACATCAAGAGGTCACTTTCTATAGATTAGTAAATAGCTAACACATTAAAGACTTAAAATTTAAAAGATAATACATGATATATAAAATAATTTTGAATTTCAAAACAATAAGAGATTGTGTAAGTAGTCGACCAAATTCTAATAATATTTTGACCTGTAGATTATCCACTTTAGCCAATACATTTAACTATTTTTTGCACAGATCCTTGTCTAGTCAAGCATAGATAATGTTTGAAAACACCACCTAATACTTATCTTAACTTCCCATAAGCATTCTCTGGTGACTATGAGGAGAGAAACGGGTAAAAGAAAAATAAGCAAGAAGGGGAAAAAGAAGAGAGATCAACATTTTGAGCCAATAGAGTTTATGATATAAATTTGGATAAATAAATACTTGACTGCCTGGGTTATGGCCTTTTAATTTATATAAATTGTTTTCCATAGCTACCATTAATTAAGTCAAAGATCATGATGAGATTTTCCACTCAATTATCTTCTGTTAAAAACAAAACTCTTTATCAGGTGACTAGTTTTGGACTTTTTGTAATTATAGTATTTACAAAAATAATATATAATTATATGAAAATGTGAGGAAATAAAAATACAGAAAAATAAATAGATTTTTTGCTAATCCTTACTTTTGTTTCTGTTTTGTTTTGTTTTAATCTAAGCATAGTTTTACTTTCAGGCTTTAAGAGAACTACCAGGCTTTATTTGTTCAGTCACTGAGATGGTCTATCACTAGATAGATGTGCATAATTGACCTTATACCAAAACTGGTACCAAAAGTGGGATGCGGCCACAGTTAAACTAGAAACAGTTGTCACTTCACTAGCAATAAGGCATTTGGTGCCAAGAAACTAATATTGGAAGTTGGCAAGATGATTTTCCATATTATGCTAAAACAAAACATTAGTAAAACTCTTACCTACAGTAAATTGGAAATCAAAATATATGCCCAATATTTAATAAAACACAAGAAACATTATGCACATACACACACTCTCACATGTGTATATATGCATATATACATACCTATACAGATGCATATATTTAACCATTATAATTTATTTGAAAAATAGTAAGTCCATGTGAAATTATAGAAATATCACCAAATACCACTAAGGATTTACATAATAAATATTAATCATTTTTCTATTAAATATTGCCCCTTTAAATTTTTCAAAATATGAGACAATAGCTGGTCCTACTTTTTTTAACCATTTAAACTTGTACATCCAAGTGTAATTTACTTCATAGTAGTCCCTGTGATAGTAATAACAGTTGATGAGCACTCATAATTTCAGAGGCACCTCTCATGAATAATTAACATCTTTATAGCAACCTTATAACTAGAGTTATCCCTATTTTCAAGATAAAATGTGAGGCACAAAAGGGTTGGCTGATTTGATGAAAGTCAAACAATTAACAGACAGAAAAAAATATTTAAGTAAGGACAGTTCTAGTCCAAAGTATAAAGTGTTGAAGCCCAAATAAGTCCAGTGAAAAGTCAGGGAGAGCTGGAAGTGGCCTGGCAGACAGATGAAGGCTAGCTTGTGCATCTCTCATTATGATGCCATGACTACACAATTCCCAGCACAAACATCACCGTGCTGATGGGGAGGAGAGGGAGTTCAATGAGCTATTACTGATTCGTTGTAAATCACAATATCTAAGAACATATTTTATGAATAAGTACATTACTATGTTATATCAATAATCTACACAAAGCAAGAATCTGAGGATGTCAGAAATGAGGTGGGGAAAAAAGATAAAGGAAACTCGAAGCTACCAAGGATAATCAAAATGTGACAGTTTGCTGAAATGTTTAAACATGCAGTTTGTACAAGTTAGTCTTGGTGATACTAGAAAAACTGCTCATTTTCTGTTTGCTATGAAAAGGCACTGCTATCATTAAGTTCTCTGTTGTGTCATAATAAGCTTTAGAGATGGAGAACCAGACCTGGTATTTAGTGCAGGATTTGCTAGTTATTAGCTATGTTACTGAAGGGTAAATCATAGTTATTGTGGTTCTATTCATAAAATTTTTTTATAAGGCTTTTGTGAAAAGTGCATTTGAGTGCATGGGGAGTAGCTAGTAAAGAGCTTAGCTTCACAGAAGGAAGGCAGGAAAGTTTTATTATTATTGTGGTGGTTGTTGCTAGATACTATCCATTAAGGGGCTGCCAGGAGAACAATGAGATCTTTATCTTGAACTCAAGTTGTTCATGTCAAATCCTAAAATCGAGAGTATAAATGTAATGCCCTTCCCTCAAATTCTTAACTCACTGTAACACTAAGATGTTACAGTTGTTCTCATTAATGGAGAAAGCTGTCTTAACCTACCCTCCATGACAAAGGGTCTCCTGTGGGTCAAGGAGCTTATTTTGCATAATGCCTAATAAGTGTCTCTTGCAAATCAACATATCTCTTAGAGATTGGAGTTAAAAATTCAAAACTACCCTTTCAATCATCAGAGTAGAAGAGTCATGGGTTGGGAGAAGGCCAGAACGCTTTCAATTTTTGACGTCATTAACTGATGGCTGATGGCTGGCTGAAGCGCTGTTTATAAAGGATTCCACTGGAGAGAATGCTATGATCTGTCAGTAAAGTCTGCCATAGAAAAAGAAAGTAAATGAGAACCCCCGATGCTTGTTTAGGGAGTTACTACTAATAGAAACTTGCTGCCTGGAAATAAGAGGACCAAAGAAATCACAACTCCCCATCTTCATCTTCATTATTACTAGGCAACTCTGGATTCCCACCAGATGTCTGAAAGGTATCCATGATTAACTAACAAAGGGCAACTGGATACTAACACATTTGCCTGACAACCATGTTCAGAGGATATTCCTGAGGACTTGGGTTAAAAGCTTTACCAACATGATGTTAAAGCAGTAAGAAACTTCTTGAATCTTTTTTACTGTATTTGTAAAACACTGATAATGTTCACCTCAACATTTTGCTTTGAGGACTTAACAATAATGTTTAACATTGTGTCACGCAGACACACAAAAAGCTTTTGATATATGGTTACAATCATTATCACAGACAGTGACAGAGACCTCTGAGTGTGTGTGTGTGTGTGTGTGTGTGTGTGTGTGTGTGTGTGTAAAGGGGAGGATGTGTATGGACTTTGTTTTGGTTGTTTCCTGCACTTCTTTGTCAAGAGTAAAGCTTTAATTTTAGTCATGAGATAAGGAATGATGGTGGGGACTTAGTAATTTAAACATCTCACTGAGAAATCCCCCATGAGACTGACTTAAGCACTGAAAAAGCCATCCCACAAAACGTACTTTTTGGGGTCATAGTGTCAAATTTCAACTTTAGGATAAACTGGAGCACTTCAGAAAATGACATCATATACTTGGCTTTGAAATAACCAAGTAAGGCAACTTGATTTTCAAATAGAATTGCAATGCTTTAAAGGAGTCTGTACCAAACAGTTTCCCTCCATCTGTAGTTCTTTTTTTTTTTTCTTGTAAATTCGAAAGCAGAGATCTAACCCTAATAACTCAAATGATAAACACTTAAAAAATAATTGAGGTGAAGTCTTTATTACTATTTTTTAAAAGATTTTATTTGAGAGAGAGACTGAGACTGCGGGGAGGGGAGAGGCAGAGGGAGAAGCAGCAGACTCCCCGCTGAGCAGAGAGCCCGACACAGGGCTCGATCTCAGGACCCTGGGATCATGACCTGGGCCAAAGGCAGATAGAGCTTAACCGACTGAGCCACCCAGGTGCCCCTTTATTACTATTTTTACTGTCCAGATCATTGCATTTAGTCTCCTTCACTCTTGGTATGCACAGGGTTTTTTGTGCCCCCGTGAGCCATTTTCCAGCCCATATTATTCTCACAAAGAGAAGTCTGTTTTCTGAACTTCCTTGCACAGAGGTTTTCTAGAGCAATTTGCCTTTCCCTGTGGATATCTGAGAGGTCACACTGAGAATAAAATTAGCAAGTGTACAATAAAAGCTAAGAAAAAAGAACGATAAAAAGAAAAACCTAAGCATTTTCATGTTAAATGGGAGAAGGTAGAGAAAGGCTAATAGAGTCTAAAGATCATGTTCTCATCCCAGAGAGATCATAAATCTACGCTTCAAGGCAATAGGGAGGTGCTAGTTTAAACTTTAGAACAAGAGTCGACTTTTATGCCAAGGTCATATTGTCATGATCAACTTCTAGAATAAATAAGGCCCGGCAGAAATGAAAAGACTACTAAATACAAGTGTGCATGAGTGTGTTTGTGTATTGTCTAGGGTCTGAAAAAGATCTGAAATAGTGCTTACTCTGCAGGAGTGATAAAGACTGGGCATTTTTTTTCATTTATATATTTCAGGATAATTTGACTGTATTATTGTAATATTAAGGGAAAACAATAAAATCGGATTAATAAACATAAGTGCGCACGCGCGCGCGCGCGCGCACACACACACACACACACACACACACACACACAGTTATCCTCTAGTCAAAGTGGCCACAATGAGCAGTTGCCATGACATAGTAACTGCTATTTCCCTGGCTCCAAATGTTCCCCAGTAGTGCATGGATTAGAGCAGAGAAAACTCCTGCTGAGAATTAAGATTCGAAAATTTTCAGGGCCAATTTTAGGAAAGTCCAGCTATTGATCTCAGAATCCATTGTACCAGGGAGAGAAAGGCCAACATGTTTATTAGTCTTTACCTTCTACAGCCGTGTTTTATGAACTGTGGGACTTGACCCATTCAAAGGTTATCTAATCAGTTTAGTGGGTCATGAAACAAATGTCTTGTAAACTGATAGGACTGAAGAGAAGAGAAATAGAAATTATAGTGCAGGGCGTGTAGTACAGAAAAGGATCAGGTTTTTTAAAAAGGTATTTCAGAGGTGTGTGGGGGGGAGTATAAGAGAGGGAGAGAGGCAGAGAACTTAATAATGACACAAAATGCATTTCCTGCTTTGGGCCAGAGATAAAAATGAGAAATACTGATCTGAATAATAAAACTGGGGAATAACTGAATTTGAGAGAAAATAGCCATTTCTTCAACTTCATCCTATCACTTGCTAGAATCCACCACTTTCTTTAAGGTTGAAGTGACATGAAAGCATTTCCCCCACTCCTTTCACTAAACTTCCTACTAATTTGAGGATTACCTTATATCTGGTATCTGAAATTTTCTGTTTTAAAGCCCCCTGTTACTGCTGGGGCAGGAGAATGGTCAAGAGAGAGGCAGGAGAACAGAGATGGGGTGGAGTGGATGAATGCAGGGTAGAGTAGAGCAGAACCTGCATTCCCATATTTGGTGTGTCAGAGATACATGAGTTTTGCTGGAGTCAGAGGATGCTAAAGACATTATATGGGGATTAGCATCTCATGCACACACTGTGCTTCCAGAGAGCACAGCAGAAGTAGTTACTGGAGAAAAGAGTACCACCTATCTAACCTCAGTTGAACTGCATGTAGACGAACTTTACACACACACACACTTGTACATAGGCACACATGGTCACAAACCTTAACTTGTTTGCAAGATCACCTTTGATTTTGTATTACAGAACAAATTTTGTCATTGTAAGCCTTTAAAATAGGACAAGATAGTTACTCACTGACTTTGCCACTTTATTTTTTTTATTTTATTTTATTATGTTATGTTAGTCACCATACATCATTAGTTTTTGATGTAGTGATCCACGATTCATTGTTTTCGTTTACGAAACTACATCAAACACTTTGCCACTTTAAGTCCTTTTTTTTTGGAAAAGATAATCTACAGTCAAGATTAAGATAACTATGGACACTATCAATAAAGTTGTTAAATGTCTATATTTATGACCCAGCACTGGTCCCTAACAGGTAGTGTAACAAATTAAGTCACTTAACTTTTCTGAGTCTCAAATTGCTCCATATATAAAATGGAGTTAAGAAACCCACATCTCAGGGTGATTGTTCTAAGGATATCTAATGATGATAGATGCATAAAATTCTTAGCAAGGCTGGTACATATTAACTACTAAACAAACAGCAGCTGTTATTATGATTATTGGGAAATATTAATGCTGTACAGATTAAGAGCTCAAAATGAGTGTATTCACTGAATTCAATATGCATTTTCAGGAGCCTGTCATGTGCAGTGATTATGAAAATGAATAAAATTAGCTCCTTTGCCTTGTGTGAAGATACTGTAGAAAGTACACTCACATATGTGAGCCTACTTTTCACAACAGTGGCCACATGACTGTTGTGCATGGGTGCAGAGGAGGAACAGAGGACATGACACAGGGGAAACCACAGAAGACTTCAGGGAGTCTGTGAAATCAAACCTGGGCATCGAAGTATGTGCAAGCTCAAACCAGAAGGTCAATCGAAACTTCATGAGCAAAATAATTAATGAGAAAAGGGACAACGTGGCACTTTTGGGGACTAGCCTGCCATATAAGCATCTCTAGGTTAATTCAGTGCTGTCTTCCCTAGGCCCAACATATTGTGTATATTGTATTTAAAACTAATAAAAAGCTCTGTTGTTGCTTTTCCAGAGGAAAAAAAGGCAAGCCCAGAAAACTTCTATTAGGAGTAACTATGAATTTAACTCAAGTTTCTAAGAGCTGAAACCACACTTTTAACATTGCCTCCCAAAGGTAAGGAGTTCAGTGGTGTTGGAGTAAAGGGACACATGCTAGAAAGTTGGGCCAGAGGTCTTGAATACTAAGGTAGAAAGTGTGATTCTGTTCAATGGATGCCAATGACATAGATTTAGAACAACAACAACAAAAAAATGGACTAGGCCTTATGAAGACTGTGCCCACCAAAGCATGTTTTCTTGATTAGAGCAGAGTGAGAAAGGCTGGAAGGGCCCGTGTGGATGCACATGCAGGAACCTAGACCAGTTGATTCTCAACTTTAGTGGGCATGAAATTCACACACAGAATTTATAAAAATCTAAAGGTCTAGTCCATACAAGCCTGGGCCTCTGTGTGCATTATTAACTCTCCAGATGATTCTCTACCCACCAAAGTATGAGAACCACTGCTCTGACAAGAAATAGGGTGGGACCGACCCAGAGTACAGGCCCCAGGAGTATGACAAGGGAGCAAGGGGAGAATCACAGAAAAAGGTAAACCAAGACACTAGATTTACTTTCTGTTGTGTCTACCTCTTGAATCAAAGATTTGGGGCTAGACCTTGTTTGAAACAAAAGTATAGAAAATTATTTCTGGTTAGCTTCATTGTATCTAAGTGATGCAATGAGGAATAGGAGAAATTCTCCAGAACTGAGACTTGGAGCTCTTATAATTCTTGCAACACTTCTGTTCACTAACCATTCAAGAGAGGGTTTCTTTAGAAGAATGAGGTATTTGATTAGGGGAATTTCTAAAGTCCCTTTCAATTCTAAATGGATGTACAAATTGTACAAAAAAATTAATAATAATATGAATTGCAGTATAAAATAGGTTCTTGAAATTCTTCATGGGAAAATGTGAGGAGAATAACAACAATAAAAAGATAACAAATATATGTGCCATAGGATGGGTATACTCATTTACAAGTAGAAAGCATGTTATACTGTCATACAGATCTAATAAAGGTAAAATAATATGCACATTCTTGTTTTATGCGACTGAGTTTAGAATTTTCTGTATTTCATAAACTTAGATCGCTAATTATGTGTAATTTATGTTTTAGTCTATAGATCCATGTTACTTTTCTACTAGAGACTTTTATCTCAGTTTTAACTCTACATGAAACACAGTGTATACAGTCTAATAAAAGTAGAGAACTCCCTGGAAGGATATGACCTAGTTCAAATAGTAAATTATTTACTCTTTTTTTTTTAATGTTTGGAACAATGAATCATCTTTCTGATCCACACTCCATACTCTCAGCTTGCTTCTCCTAAGTTAATTAAATTAACTAGTTTTGGTGTCACTTTTTTTTTTTAAAGATTTTTATTTATTTATTTGACAGAGAGAGACACAGGGAGAGAGGGAACACAAGCAGGGGGAGTGGGAGAAGGAGAAGCAGGCTTCCCGCGGAGCAGGGAGCCTGATGCGGGGATCAATCCCAGGATCCTGGGATCATGACCTGAGCCGAAGGCAGACGCTTAATGACTGAGCCACCCAAGTGCCCCTTGGTGTCACTTTTAAAACTTCCAAGGTAAGCCACTAGTTCTCAGCCCTTGAGATTGAGTTTACAGACATTAAAGATTGAAAAAATATTTATTCTATTTCTTTTCCAGCAAACCATAAGCAGCATTAGAGCATTACAGATTTTTCTCCTCATAGTCTTTATGTGTCTATAGTTTCAAAACTTTTACATTTCTTTCGATACCAAAAAAAGTATCCCCCAAAAAAGTACAACAAATAAAATATTAACAGATCTTGGGGATTTCAATAGAATCTTTTCTAATATGATTCATTTTTCATTAAATGTAATACTTACTGAAATGCAAATGTGTAAAAAAATTTAGTAAGTTTATAAAGCTCCCTCTTTCCAAAGACTTAAATAATGAAAGTTTATTCGAAAAATCCTAAAAGAAAACAAAAGTAGAGAAAATTATAATTAGAGTGTTAATCGAATGCTAAGTGTTCATGGGAGGAACACTACCTACAAAATAAAAAGAAAGCATAAAATGGCTGAGCAAACTATGGTATAACCATGCAATGGGATGCTATTTAGCAATAAAAGGAAAGGACTACTGACACACCCAACAGCATGAATGAAAATCAAATGCATTATGTTAAGTTACAGAAGCCAGTCCCTAAAGGCTACATATTGTATGATTTTATTCTTATGACAATTTGGAAAGGACAAAACTATGGACAGAAACATGTCAGTAGCTATGAAGAAATGACAAAGAAGGGTGACCAAACAGGGCCAGGAGAGAGTTTTAGGAAACTCTGATGTATTTTAATTCTGATAGCAGTTAACATTTGTCCAAACTGAGAACTGTTCACTCACAAGAATGAACTTTGCTGTATGTAAATTACATCTCAATAAACTTGACAAAAGGAAAAAAAGACGGAAAACAAGTTTGAATTCCAAATGGAAGAATCAGCATTTCCTTACTGAAAGATAAATATTTCTAAATGGTTTCATGTATTCTGAAGCCTAACCTCACACTGATAAATAATTTTTGCTAAAAATAGTCTGGACTGAAATGAAAAATACAATTTCTTTATTTATTAAATCCCTAGAATCTTACATGTTCAGAAAATTCAGATGATCCAGAACACATTTTATGTAAGTTGAAAAAAAGAAAGCATATGTGTACTTCAGATATAACTCTAAGCAACAATTTAAAATTTAATCTAGAGATCAATCCTATCCAAGTGTCTTGATGTCATCATAATGCAAGATGTAGTATCTTTGTGCATTTGCAGAGTATAAGAATGTCCTGGGAACATGGCTATTTATATGTGGTTTCCAGCCTTTAATATAAATATGAAATGTGCCTTAGTAGCCACAGTCAATATTTATTTGCCCTGGTTTGGTGATTTCTTGTTGTGTTTTGACTTACTTGAAATTTGTAGTTCTTTAGACAGGAATGCATCCATTATGCCACATAGAAAGCTTAACCTATTACAACTGGTTATACAAAGGTAACTCCATTAACAAGCAAAATCTGAGGTCCAAATAAGTAATTTGAAATAGGAACTTTTGCTCTGAAATCAATTTCCTCCTTCAAGATATTTAATTAAATTCTGTTTCCTCTAACTACTATAGGAAATACTGAATTGATACAAAAGTTGTAAGTAGTAAAAAAAAATGAGCATTTTAATAAACTCTGTTATAGATAGAAGTGCTTAGTGAAGTGTCATTTCAAAAAATATGAGAGGGGGAGATGAACCATGAGAGACTATGGATTCTCATAAACAAACTGAGGGTTCTGGGGGGGCTAGGGGTTAGCTTGGTGATAGGTATTAAAGAGGGCATGTATTGAATGGAGCACTGGGTGTTATATGCAAACAATGAATCATGGAACACTACATCAAAAACTAATGATGTAATGTATGGTGATTAACATAATAAAATAAAATTTAAAAAAATATATTATTTCAAAGCCAAATAAGATTACCTAACACAATACTATATTGACAGTTTGAAGATTTCGTTCATGCTTGTTAAATTTTATTTTGCTATATGGATAGCTGACAGTATACTTATTAAATTTAAAAATATGGGTTTACTATATATGAAATAATTTTCATAGAAATAGAGAAAAGAACCACATGATGATCAAGTGGCAACTTTTCTAACTCAAAACAGAAGCAGAAGATCTCACTGACTTATTTTTCTTACTGTGTCTTTGCAGAAATGTGTCCAATTCAACATAGTTTGGCATACATTCCCACATATATACAACTCATAAAGTCATATATCTAGAGCTCTAAGGAATTAAATTTCTTTTTTTAATTAATTAATTCATTTATTTGACCGAGAAAGAGCACAAGTGGGGGGAGCTGCAGGCAGAGAAGGAGGAAGAAGCAAACTCCCCACTGAGCAGGGAGTCCAATGTGGGGCTCGATCCCAGGACCCTGGGACCATGATCTGAGCTGAAGGCAGATGCTTAACAGACTGAGCCACCCAGACGCCCCAGTAATTAAATTTCTTAATAAAGAACATACCAACTATTGCATGATACACACACTGTGACAGAAAATAATACTTAGCGAGTCTAGCTCACCAGAATTTGCTCACTGCATCATGACAAATCTGCAAATCAGGCAGATGACAAGAGCATTCTAAGTGACAAGTTGCTTATCATACACACTCTGTTGAAGAGGCAGTAAAACTGAATGCAAGCTTTGTTGACAAGTTCTGTCACCAGCTTGCATTGCTCTCAGATGACATATTTGAGAACGAGAGTTTTGATGGAGATGATAGTATCAGAGAGTCAGAGAAAGTGGTCATCAGCCAAGTGGAACGAGCCCGGCAAAAGAATGTGATGAGAAAAACCTCTTAATCGAGACATGAAACCCTGGGCCCGTCTTTGAATTCTCGCCTTTATACTTTGCAACAAATACAATGATACTTATTCTATCATGACAAGTTTTAACTTTTTTCCTCAATGTTTCTTAAACTTCATTTACCTAGATGAAATGTATGAATTCCTGAAAACATACAACCTACCAAGACTGAATCATGAAGAAACAGGAAATCTGAGGAGGCCAATTACTAGTAAGGAAATTCAATTAGTAATCAAAAACAATGAAAAGACCAGGACCAGATGGCTTCACTGGTCAATTCTACCAAACATTTAAAGAAGAGTTAATGCCCAAACTTCTCCAGCTCCACCAAGAAACACAAGAGGATGGGACACTTCCAAACTAATTATATGAGGCCAGTATTACCCTGATATCCAAGTAGACGATACTATAAGGAAAGAAAACTACAGGCTGATGTCCCTGATGAGACAGATGCAAAACCCTCAAAAAAAAATATTGGCAAACAAAATTCAACAGAACATTAAAAGGATCATCTGGGCGCCTGGGTGGCTCAGTCGTTAAACTTCTACCTTCAGCTCGGGTCATGATCCCAAGGTCCTGGGATCAAGCCCCATCGGGCTCCCTGCTCCACGGGAAGCCTGCTTCTCCCTCTCCCACTCCCCCTGCTTGTGTTCCCTCTCTCGCTGGGTCTCTCTCTGTCAAATAAATAAAATCTTAAAAAAAACATAAAAATAAAAATAAATAAAAGGATCATCTACTATGATCAAGGGGGATTAATTCCTGGGATAAAAGGATGGTTCAACATGTGACAGTAATAAATGTGATATACCACATTAACAAAATAAAAGATGAAAACCATATGGTCATCTAAACAGATGCAGAAAAAGCATTTAACAAAATTCAACATCACTTCATGATAAAAACAGTAAAACAAATTGGGCATAGAAGAAACACACCTCTACACAATAAAGCCCATAAATGACATCCTACAGCCAGCATCATATTCAAAGGTGAAAACTGAAAGCTTTTCCTCTAAGATCCAAACAAGACAATGATGCCCATTCTTGTCACTTTTATTCAACATGGTACTAGAAACCCTAGTCAGATAAATTAAGGCAAGAAAAAGAAATAAAAGGCATTCAAATCAGAAGAAAGAAGCATAACTTTCTGTTGCAGATGACATGATATTGTAAGCAGAAAACCCTAAAAACTCCACCAAAACATTGTTAGACTAATAAATGAATTCAGAAAAGGGGCAGGATACAAAATCAACAAAAAAAAATTCATTTACATTTCTATACACTAACAATAAGCCATCAAAAACAGCAACTAAGAATCCCATTTACAATAGCACCAAGAGCAATAAAATACTTGGAATACCTTTAACCAAAAAGATGAAAACCTGTACACTGAAACTCATACGGCATTGATGAGAGAACTGAAGAAGAGACGAATAATGGAAAGCTATTCCATGTTCAAGGATTGGAAGAATTAAAATAAAAATGTCCATATTGGGGCTCCTGGCTGGCTCAGTTGGTAGAGCACTCAACTCTTGATCTCAGGGTCATGAGTTCGAGCTTCACGTTGGGTGTGGATCCTACTTTAAAAAAATGTCTCTACTACCCAAAACAATCTAGAGATTCAATGCAAAATCTTTCAAAATTCTGGTTACATTTTTTACAGAAATAGAAAAAAAAAAAACTATCCCAAAATTTCAGTGGAACCAAAAAAAGGCCCAAATACCCAAAGCAACCTTGAGAAAGGAAAAAGCTGGAAACACCACACTTCCTAATTTCAAACAATACTACACACTACAGTAATCAAAATAGTATGATAGTGGCATAAAAACAGACGCATAGATCGACAGAACAAATAGAGGGTACAAAAAGAACCCCATGTATGTATGTTCAATTAATTTTCAACAAGGGAGCTGAAAATATACAAGAGGGAAAACATAGTCTCTTCAATAAATGGTGCTGGGAAAACCCGACAGCCACAAGCAAAAGAATGAAAATGGACCACCATCTTATACCACACACAAAAATCAACTCAAAGTCGATTAAGACTTGAACATAAAACCTAAGAACTAAAACTCCTGAAAGAAAATATATGGGTTAAGTTCCTTGGTACTGGTCTTGGCAAAGAATTTTTAGATTTGATACCAAAAGCAAAGGCAACAAAAGCAAACACAAAGTGGGGCTACATCAAACTAAAAAGCTTCTGCACAGCAAAGGAAGCTATCAACAAAACAATGTCCCATTCCTGTGGAATGAAAATATTTGAAAAGCACATATCTGACAAGGGGTTAATATCTAAGACATAGGTAACTCAATTACAAAAAAAAAAATTAAATAGGGCAAAGGATCTGAGTAGACATTTTCCAAAGACATTCAAGTGGTAAATGGCAAATGAATACATAAAATGGTACTCAACATCCCTAATCATCAGGGAAATGACAATTAAAACCACAAAGAGATACCACTTCATGTCTGTTAGGATATCTATTATTAAAAAACAAGGATATAACAAATTCTAGCAAAGATGTGGAAAAAGGGAACTCTTGTGCACTGATGGTAGTGATGTAAGCTGGTATAGTCACCATGGAAAACAAAAACTTAAAATAAAACTACCATTTGATCCAGCAATTCCACTTGTGGGTATACAACCAAAAGAAACGAAGTCATTTTTTTCAGAGGTATCTTTTTGTTTGTTTGTTTTGAAAGAGAGAGAGAACTAGAGAGAGAAAGCAGACAGAGAGAAAGAGAGAGAATCTTTTAAAGATATTTATTTATTTATTTGAGAGAGAGAGAAACAGAGAGCAAGCATGAGCGGGGCAAGGAGAAAAGGGAGAGGGACAAGTCCCACGCAGGGCTCGATCCCAGGACCCTCAGATCATGACCTGAGTCAAAATCAAGAGTCAGACACTTAACTGAATGAGCCACCCAGGCGCCCCAGGGAGAGAGAGAATCTTAACCAGGCTCCAATCTCAACGTGGAGCCCAATGCGAGGCTTAATCTCATGACCAAGGGATAGTGACCTGAGCTGAAATCAAGAGTGGACACTTAACTGACTGAGACACCCAGGTGCCCCCAAAGAGATACCTTTATGTCTCTTTTATATCTCGTTATATCCCCATTTATATCACAATAGTATGGAAACAACCGCAGTGTCCATCTATAGATGAATGTATAAAGAAAATGTGGCAAATATATACAATGGAATATAAGCCAACCTCAAAAAAGAAAATCCTTCCATTTGCAACAACATAGTTGAACCTGGAGGCCTTATTCTAAATGAAATAAGTCAGACAAAGACAAATATTGTATAGTATCACTTATATGTGGAATCTGAAAAATGAAGTCAAATGCATAGAAACAGCAGAATGGCGGTTGTCAGGGGCTGGGGAGTAGGGGAAATAAGGAGAGGTTGGTAAAAGTATACAGACTTTCAGTTTAAGATGAATAATCTCTGAGGATATAATGTATAACATGCTGACTGTAGTTGTTAATACTATACTGTGTAAGTGAAATTTTCTAAGAGGGTAGAACTTGGGAGTTTTCACTAAAACAAAACAAAAAGCTAAATTTGTGAGGCAATGATGTTTTAATTAATACACAGATTAATAATTAATACATAGATGCTTCTCTTCCATGAAAGCATGAGGAGAATTCATTCACAATGTATACATATGTCAAATCATTATGCTATATACTTTAAATACATTATAATTTGTAAACTATATCTCAGTAAAGTGGAATAAAAATTTATTTAATTTTGACCCACACAAAGCAATATATGTTGATTACTTTTTAAAAATACACACGGGGCACCTGGGTGGCTCAGTTGGTTAGGCATCTGACTCTTGAATTTGGTTCAGGTCATGATCTTGGGGGTCATGAGATCAAGCCCTGCCTTGGGCTCTGCGCTCAGTGCAGAGTCTGCTTTAGGTTCTCTCTCACTCTCCCCCCTCCTGCTCATGCTTGCTCTCTCTCTCTCTCTACCTGTCTTAAATAAATAAATAAATCTTTTTAAAAAAATGTTGTGGGTTCCTGGGCACCTGGGTGGTTCAGTTGGTTAAGTGCTTGACTCTTGATTTCGGCTCAGGTCATGATCTGAGGGAGGGGAGGGTAAGGTGGGGTGTGAGATCAAGCCCCACAGAGGACTCTGGCTCAGCAGGGAGTCTGCTTAAGATTCTTTCTTTCCCTCCCTCTCTGTCCCTCCCCCCTACTTTCTATAAACAAACAAACAAAAAAAAATCTTAAAAAATAAAGAAAAAAGTATATAGAATACTTATAGCAAGAGAGAAATAATTAGTTAATATTTGATTTACATTTAGCCATATCCACAGTTGACTCCCAAATCTACCTCGAGCCCAATTATCACCAGAGTTCCAGATCTATATATTCATCTGCTTTGTTTTAACATTAACATGTTTGAAAGCACTCAAGAGGAAAACCAAGCACCTGGCCATTGCCCTCACTTGGTCCTTGTTCAGTGTTGCCCATTTTAGAGAAGGGTCTCCCCTTCCATCTAGCTGATTAGTCATACATCTGAGGGCTCTTTAACACCTCCCTCTCCCTTCTCTCCTCAACAAATCCATCACAAAGACCATCTAATTTGCTTGTTAAACATCTCTTCCTCTGTGATCTTTCCCCCATCTTTACTGTCCTCTCCGTAGTTCAAGATATCATGATCTGTATTGTGCAGTATTTTATAGTATACTTAACTAGACTCCCTGCAGCCCTTCTTGCTTCTCTTGAAAACTCCACCCCACAAGCATCAGAGGAATTTATCTAAAATGCCAATGAGCCAATGGCTTTTATTTTTAGGATAAATAGTCTGGAATATAAATAGACTATGATCTGTCTCCTACCTAAAAGGTGAGTATGATGCGCTGAATAAGATTCAATCTGGATTCAAAGCCTAGCTCTGCCAGGATTGTGTGACCTGGGGTCAATTTTTAATTTTAGTGTTGTCATCTGAAGAAATGAAGATAGCCATATCCACCTCAAAATTGACAGTATTTTATATAATAACTGTATAGTGTTTGATACACAGTAAACATTCAGTATTTGTTACCTAGCAATTTTTTATACTAGTTTCCCTAGTTGTACTTCTCCCAAATTCACTGTTATTCTCTAACCTCTAGCCACCTATACCTTATTTCAGTTTCTAGGTTGGAAAAAAAAAAAAAAAAAAGGCTATATAGCTTTTCTTCTTCCCTATATTGTTAACCCCTGACTTACACATAGTTAACTCTAAATTCTCCCATCCTTCAGATTTAGGAAGGCCAGTTAGATCAGGTATTACTTTTGCATGCTTTGCTAAGACCACAGGTTTACTTTCACAGTGTTTTCACAGTTGTAACTTTACATTCATTTGCATATTTACTTGACTGATGTCTTTAACAGACCATAGCCCAAAGGGGTTTGAACTCATGCTAACTAGCATTGGGATCATCATTGGCGCTTTAGCATCCATAATACTAGCTAACACACAGTCGGGGCTAAATGTTTACTGAATAAATTGTGATTTTCAGCTTTTATATTAATGGATACAATTCTGCAGTATCATTTGAATGGTTTCATTAATGCCTCAAAGTATTTATATGGCATAATTTATTGAAGAACACATTTTGATGAGAGTGAGGTTTGCTTCCAAATTCTATGACAAGTACTGGTGTGATAAACATTGTGGAGCATCTCTGTGCGTGTTATTTATCATTTTGTAGAGAAGTCTCAGAATTTCCCCTCAGTATTTTTTACCCATAAGTCTGAATCCCAATAACTTTCTATTTCTCAGGGTTTCCTCAAACTTTCTAGTATATTGCTGCTGCTAGACATATATTTCTTATATGTTTCTTTTTGGTTTCATATTTTTCATTTAATCTTTTTCTGCCTTGCAGGGGGATATGTCTGATGCTCAGTCATCATTTTGGACACAGTCTACTAAAACGATTCACTTTTTTTTCAAATTTCTATAAATAATAAGCAATATCTAATTCTTACTTTCCTATATACCTAGTGGTCTGCACCTAGGACTATTAGTTTTTCCACTTTCAGGAATCTCTCTGGATTCAGAATTTACTCATCAAAACCCCATTAATAAGCAGTTGGCACAGCCATAAACTCATGCTTTCTAGCACTTTCACTAGGCCTTGCATCTCTCCCCAGTACACTGTGACAAAGTTACACTGTATATTACCCTAATTCTATTTGTTAAAAAGAATGCACATAGATTTATATATACACACAGATACCCCTAAAACTTCAATTTTAAGACAGTATATTTAATTTTTGAGGCCACAGTGCCACACATTTTATTAAATCACTGATTAATTTACTATTTTTCTACCTAACTAGAGGCATACCAATACACACACACACACACACACACACACAAATACACACACAAAAAACACATTGTTGTGCAGCCTAATATTGCCAGATTACTATTATTTCAAAAGATTGAAATCTGGATTTCTTTGTGAAATTTTTAAATGTCGTTAACAAATTCTAAGAACCACAGAATACACACTTTGAGCAAAAAAAATACATATTGGAGTATACACGCAATACATAATTCATTTGGACTAGGTTGGAAAGTTTGTAATTTCTGATGTAGTTAATACCTTTTGATGTCTTAGAACTAAAATAAACAGCACGATTTTAATTCTAATTCACTAACTGCATATTTTCATTACATATAAATTATATTTATATATGTATATTTTTTGAAAAATGGATATGATAATTAAACGTAAATTATGTGAAATACATAGTGCAGCATCTGGTATAGGAGTAGTGAACGACTTATATTTCTCTTTTGAACTTCTCAAGAATCATCAAAGGTACAGTGTATTTTGTTTGGTCTTGGTTTTGGAAATATCAATTAAATAAACTCACAGGTAAGGCAGGCCTAATAATTTCTCAAACTCATTTGTGTCAGTGACATATTGCTCTCCTATCAAGGATTAGTTATGCCTATATTATACATAATCATCGACAAATGGATGACAATTTTTCCTGAATGGATCTTTATTAGAATATTATTAAACTCAAGGTGTCCTTCATCAGATCACATGGAAAAATCTACACAAAGAAAACAAATTGGAAATAATACATTTTTTTTTTAAGGAGGCTCCACACCCAGCATGGGGCCCAATGTGGGGCTTGAACTCATGACCCTGAGATCAAGAACTGAGCTGAGATTAAGAGTAGGCTTAATCGACTGAGCCACCCAGGGGCCCGACTATCTTTTTCTTATCACTGTTTTACAAGAACTCACAACATCAGTCATTGGTAGTGATAATAGCCACAATTTTGCAAGCTACCAGCAGATTATAGTGGTGTATGGAACAAAGTAGACAATATAAAGTAATGCCTAAGAGTATGGACTGTGGCGTGACCCTGTCTTCAAACATTTAACCTGCAACAATGCTACAGGAAATGGGCAATTAAATCTCCCTGAGTATCACGATCTCCATCTACATGATAGTAACTTTAGTTTTTATGGGTTAAAGATTGAAGTGGATGATGTTTACAAAGATCACAGTGAGCACTCAATAAATACTAGTCGTTGGTGGTATTATTAGCATCACTGCCATCACTCTACCAGAGCAAGTTAATTAGGTTGGGCTAACTGGCTCACACCTCTCTAGCTATTGAGGATGGATGATAAATTCTGATAGAAAATTCAACCACTCATATTTTTATGACAATTTTTATGACAAATTTTTTCTTTGTTAATGTAAGAGCCAAAGCAAGGTAGCATCATTATAAGGCATAAGACTAAGACAGTATAGTTGTGTTTTCCTCCCAGCTCATTTCCAAGTCAACTGTGCAACTCTGGTCTGTCTCCAACTTTCTGTGCCTCATAATTTGGCTAATGACATATAAGGCTATTTTATTTTATTTACTAAGTTTTCCCAATTTATAAAGATGTATTTTTTTTTTTATTTGAGAGAGAGAGAGAGAATCCACAAGGAGCAGGAGGGCAGAGGGAGAGAGAAAATCTCAAGCAGACTTCGCGCTGAGCATGGAGCACAATGTGGGGCTCCATCTCATGATCCTGAGATCATCACCTCAGCCAAAACCAAGAGTCGGACGCTTAACCAACTGAGCCACCCAGGCACCCAAGTTCTCCCAACTTTTAACTGAGAATTTAGGATAAGATTTTAAGAATAACAAACCTCTCTATGTTAGGTACCACATATGATAAATACCAATCATCTCAATGGTTGATGAATATGGCTCCTTATTATTGTTGTTGTTGTTGTTATTCCTTATGCAAGTTTCTGGACTTCAGGACCATGGACAAGAGAGATTAGTAATAAAAATGAAGGTATGTATTTGTGGCCTGAAGTAAAATAAATATAGAAAAGTACTTAGAATCAGAGCCAAAAATCTTGAACCCATATAAATATGCACATATTCTCAAGACTGGGATACAAAAATTAATTGCATCCCTATTATGTAATAAATAGTGGGGAAATTGATGCAATATAATTTTCCTCATTTTTCACTGTCTAGAAACCAAAATTACTCAACCTAAAACCTCATATACAAACAAGCAGATGCAAACCTATGAGTGTTTATGATCTTATGCTGAAGAATTGAAACCTGTTTCCACTTCTTTAAGTTACGTAACAGTGAACTCTTCGTGGCCCTGTTTATTATCTATAAAAATGGAGATAATAGTTGCCTTTTACTTTGATAAAAAACTTAAGTACATGTTATCACTGAACACAGAGCCTAGTGTATATTAGGCACTCAATGTGATTTGGAGGGCAATGATCATGGCTATTAGGATAGGTAATATTAATGCTTCTAGCACTAACAGGTTAATCGATTTCAATTTAAACATCCAATATTGGCTCCCTTTATGAAAAAAATATATTATAAAAACTACATGGTGTTTCTCTCAATTAAAACGCAATTTCATTCAGTAGCACTGTTTGTTTAAATTATGGCCAAAAGACAGTCATCACAAAACTGACTTACAGTTCATGAACATTAGGGAACCAAACATTAGACATGGGAAACCGGAATTATAGTTTGCTACAATTATTTCCAGTATATACTACTCTATAGAGGATTTCCTTGACATGAGAGGAAAGCCAAGGATTTTACTCACATTCTCAAAGAAAAAAATTTAGATGGAAGATACAGCCTGGTGCAGTGGACCAAAAGGGTACGAGATCTTACTGCTTCCAACTAATTTATTTTAAAGGAGGCTGGATGGAACCTTTATAGCATTAGAATTACTTAGATTATGCTGGAATTTTGGGGGAGGCATTGGTTGGGGAGCTTAGGAAAACCTTTTAAGAAATCAATTAATTTCTTGGTTTATTAAAGGATATTTTCTTTCTTCACAAAATTCGACACAGCTGGCTACTGCTTTAAATCTTATGCTGGTACAATAACCAGAAACCATATAACTGAAAAGAAATATACTTTTCCTAAGGTGTATATTTTATTCAAATGTAATGCTTTAAAGAAGTCAAGTATAAGCAGAAGTTAAGAGAATAAAAGTTCTTCTAGAAAATGTAAGGATCCAGCAAACTTGCTTGCTGTACATAGTCATACACTGATTAAAATCACAGAAAAGATATGTAAGGCTAGAGATCATGCTTCAAGAAGAACTAAATCCTTTTTCTTTTCTTTCCCAAGAGCTCAAAGCTACTTATTTCTGAGTTCAATTTTTTTACATATATTTGACAGCTAAGTTACAAGAGCCTCGAAGTAACATTTTACACAGGCAAATGCAAATATAGTAATTGCGACCTTTTGAATACATGTCAAAAAGCTGTAACAAAGTGAAACTATGTAAAATATTCAGTTCAGCTCAACACATGTTTATTGAATCTTTTCAAGGAACTGAGAACTAACTCTCTGACAAAACATTCATAATTAATTAAGACACTGGAATTGTGCCTGCCCTTGAAAAGAACATAATCTCATGGGTGAGAGACAAAAACAATGAACAACAACAAAGGTTATGTAACATATGACAAGTAGGCAAAATAGAGCATGGAGGAGGTGTATCTAAACCTAACTGGAAGCCTGAGAGAAGGTGATGTCTGAGCTGAGTCTTGGAATAAGTAGGTTAGACAAATAAATAAGCAAGGACTATCCTAGATATGAGTAAGCAATAACTGTGTGAGCAAAGACAAAAAGACATGTGAATCAGTCGTGTGTTTTTGGAGAAAAAATAGGTTCAATATATAGACTGTTGGGCAAAATGACAGGAACCAACATGAGTGATGTAGTTCTTTGTAAAGGAATGGCATTCTGTCTTTATTCACCCTAAATTAATAAAATAGCTGTGTTCAGAGCACATGTTAGTCACTGAGGAAGACCAATACATAGCAAGTTATTGTTGAATGGGAAGAGTCCCAGCATAACAGAGGAAGTAGTCTACAAGCAAAAAGTTAAAACAGAAATGTCAGAAGTCCTAAGTAAATAATAGTATCTACCACTTACAAAAACAGAATATTAAAAGAGCTTTATATGACAAGCACTTTATACATGTTTACCATACACGATGTCATTGATTACTCCCAAAAGAAGTCCAGTAACTATTATTAAGTAGCTACTATTCTATCATTTTACAGATGAAGAAATCAAGATTTCAGGCCATAAGACTGTTACCCCAAGGTCAAACAGCTGATAATTAGCAGACCTAGGATTCACAATTAGGTTGTCTAATGTCTCCTCTTTGCTCCTAATTATGAAATATCTTGGTAAAACCCTGCAGTGAAAACAATTCACCTAGGAGAAGATGGGAAATTATTATGTGCATTAGGTCTTGAGAATTAATAGAAGCTTATCTGACAGATAAAGGGATAAATCCAAACAGATGCTACATATCGATTTGAAAGGTATATTGCAATTAAACTCTTAAATATTTTAATGCATGTTTTTGATTATGCTAAGTCAGACACATGTATATTTATAAAATCAATCACTGAAATTTTTAAAGTTCTGTGCAAATGAGGTAATACTCTTGAGTAAGCTTAACCCCCCAAAGGATTCCTGCAACTGCAGCAGAATTGGAATAATAAAGCTTTTCATCAACTTGCTGAAAGCCAGGGTTGTCACTAAACCATCTTCATGGGATGTAGCTTTCATTCCTTACATTGACTTGGCACCCAGACCAAACCCCCATTCATTCCACAGCCTCAACCGTTCTCAATTTGCATGGCACTCTCCAACCCACCGGCCACATTTGCCAGGTTGTTATGTTACAGCCTCGAGTCTGCTTCCCAATTCCTGTCCATGGAAGGCTTGCTTCTCAAACAGAATTTCTCTGCATAACTGACGTCCAAATGTTAAATACTCTTTAAAAAAATTAAGTGCCCCTATTTTTTTAATTTAAAAAAAAAACTTTATTTTTTCCTTCTATAAATCCTGCCCTTAACTCAGTACCTTAGAGATCCAAGTCAGTTTATTAAGCTCATCAAGATTTCTAAAAATCTAGTGGTTATAATAAGCACTGCAGTAATAATATTCCAGGTATTACACACCTAAGCTTACCAGTATAGAGTTAGCACATGGATATCGTCCAGTCATACTGAACATACTGTACACTGTACTGCATCTATTACAATTCACAGGACTAAGCACAGGGATATTCACAAACATAAATATTAATTGCAGGAATACAACTAGAAACAAAACAAGGTATAATTAGGACAAGATCACAAACAAAAATACAGACTTTATTCTTTCCTACTAAAATCATTAAACAGAATTACATGATTTAACAAAAATGTCAATGGAACCACTTCTGAGTCACAAGGAATAAAAATAAGGAAAAAAAATCTTAATCTGAAAAGAAGATAAATGTATATGATCAGTCAGGATGAAGATGGATAAAGTAAGCACAAATAGATCCATGAAGACCTGATATAAAACATGCCCTGAAGCATTACCCCTTCACACTGTAGGCAGGTGAGAGAGGGTAAAAACACGCAGACTTTCTTATGAACAAGAGATCTGAAGATGAGTCAATAATACGTTTGAGTTTGCAGTCTGTTTTTTCTAAATTAATGGTAGTCAAGAACAAGGCTTCCAACTCCAAGGTATGTCTTATTAATTCTGAAATCCTGGGAAAGGAAATTGCATTGTATCTTGATATAGCCAGAGATAGATAAATACCCCAGCTATCTAAAATGAATCCTCAGTGAAGCCTTCTCCTCTCATCTTCTTGGAAACTCTACTCTCCTGTAACTGCAACATCATCCCTTCAACTATAATCTATAGGCCATACAAGGGTTATATTAAGAATTCATTTAGGGGCGCCTGGGTGGCTCAGTCGTTGAGCGTCTGCCTTCGGCTCAGGTCATGATCCCAGGGTCCTGGGATCAAGTCCCACATCAGGCTCCCTGCTCGGTGGGAAGCCTGCTTCTCCCTCTCCCACTCCCCCTGCTTGTGTTCCCTCTCTGGCTGTGCCTTTCTCTGTCAAATAAATAAATAAAATCTTTAAAAAAAAAAAAAAAGAATTCATTTAAAGTATAACAGAGTGATAAAAATTAAATATTCATGGGCATGGCTAGTCATGTGGTAGGTCTTCACTTTGTACTAACATAAATAAACTGTTCATACAATTCTAAAAGAGAAGTAAAATAGACTCTTTTAACTTCATATGTAATAAACCCAATGTGAATAACACAAGCATTTCTCCAAAACAGAATGAAATATAGAACTCACTGAATTCACTTAAGACACAACATGTATAACCATGTTATTTTAAGAATTTATGAACAAATACAACCAAATATGAATATACACACTGATACGAACTTTATTATAATAAAAAAATATACCAAAGTAAAAGACATTCTAGCATACTTGTTTGTACTTCAGGTAGGTAGCAATTGCAGAAAAGTGGGTTCACCCTATTGTTACATAGATTACCATTCTACCAAATATAAAAATATCACTTCCTCTCCTACGTTAAAAGAGTGTACTACTATATAGTGACCCCCTGAGTACCAGCATGAACTTTTCAAAGGCATGCTCCACAAAAGTTTATGTTCAATCTCAGAAGACGCAGATCAAAGTGGTGTGTTTCAGCGATAGTAACTGAAGGCTGTCTCTGATCTGAATGACCAGTGTGTGTCCTTTGGCACAAAGAGACACTGTCCATGCGATGCATATCGGGCGGATTCTCTCCATAAAGCAGACTGCTTCGATCATGGCTGCCTAATGTAAAACCGCCTCACATCTTCACAGGAGCCTGTCTCAGCCGGTCAGGCCATAACAGACTCAGGCAAGGAAATTCACGCCAATGAGTTTCTCAAGTACCAGAGTGCTTCAGAGAACAGTAAGTATTTAGTTTAAAGGTAACATAGATAAACCCCACAACTTGCAAATGAGCTAATTGGTGGGTAAAGTACAAATACTTGACAAAGGCATTGGCAGAGCTTCATTGAGAAATAATTGCAGGCTAAGGTCACGGCTGAGCCACACATTCTGGGTTGTTTTTACATAATGCTGAATGCACATTTAACTCAACAAATCAAATGGTTCTGACCTGTCTTTTGCATAAGGTGCTAACCAGCCATAGCTCCAAGTAGTGTTAACTAGCATTTAGTTGTTAATTAACAAAATAATAATATAGACTGGGAAAACATTTCAGCCGTTCAAATAAAGCATTTGCTGCCTCCCACATACCAAGAAACAAAACAACATAAAACAAGTAAACTGCTAACAGTTTATCTCTGTATTTAACCCAAATTTTGACACCATTTGTTTCTTAATGAGATTCAAAGCAAATATATTGGCGAGATATGAACACACTGAAGCAGCATTAATTTTATTGCTTCCGATGTACACGACTGACTGCCTATCCCTATACTACTGCCGTATTAAATGAAATACAGTGAATGTCCTCCAAATGTCAATATTCTAAGTAGCAAAGGAAAAAAAAACATAAGGAGGGATTCCTTGAATTATACAGTATATAATATACGTTCTATATACTAGACTATATATATATTACATACAATATGTATATGATGTGCTATTCCTTGGATTATACAACATATAATACATTATATAGAGTATATACTGAACATAATTCAAGAAGCACAGCAAGCCAATGTTATTAAATCCAAAGTGTGTCTGCACTGTATGACGGATGACGTGTGATGGATCTCATAAGCAGGAACTAGTATAAGTTAGGAAATGGTAATGATACTATTAACCAGTGGACATTTATTCAGGGTGTAGCTATGTTAAGTGATTTTCATGTGTTGTCTCACAACTGTCTTCTCAGGTGGGCACTGATATTTGGGCCATTTTACAAGGAAGAAGCCTGGAGCCTGCTTATCTATTATCATTATCCTTACTCACCTAATGTCAGACAACCAGGAAGGAGCAGGCCAAGCCTCTAAGGCTTGGTTGGCATGTGTCAAAGCCCAATCCCTCACTCACCACACTGGGTGTTCTCTCCTAGCAAATCCAATTGTTTTAAGAGCCATTTCCACATAAACTGGTCATTTTTAAATAGGGTGGCAAATTGAGTCATTTTGTGGCCCAGTGATAAATTATCATTTCAAAAATAGTTTCAGAGACTTCTGGGGTGATGGCAGAGTGGAAGGGTCCTAAGCTTACCCCATCCCACAGATACAACTAGATAATATTCACATCAGTGTAAAAAACCCAGAAAACTACCCTAAGACTGGCAGAACACAAACTCTCCACAGCTAAATGTAGAGAAGAGGCCACATCAAAGAGGGTAGGAGGGACAGAGATGCAGTCAGGAGCTAAAGGAACATGAGGGACTATCTGCAGGAGGGAGGGACCCCAAAGGTTCAGAGAGTGAAGAGAAAGAGACTACCACACTGGGGAGCCCACACTGGGACGATAAATCCCCATAACATTTGGCTTTGAAAACCAGAGAGGCTGAATTTTGAGAGTTCTTACAATCAGCAGGACTCAAAACATGAAATTTTAAAAATCAGCAGGCTCAGGTCTGGAAGGGCCTGGAGAGCCAGAGGAAACTAAGTCCTTGCCCTTAAAGAGATAGCACAACAAACAGCCTGCAGAGCTTCAGCACAGAAGCAGCAGTTTGAAAAACACCTGGGATATGTGAGCGGGAGATTTGTTTATTAATATTGGAGCATGCGCTGGGATCCTTGAGAGACTTCCCCAGGAATACCGGAGGTAGCAGGCAACATTTCCTTCCCCAACCCCCCCAGCATAAATACAGGGCTACCTGCAGGAACCAGCGCAATGCCTGACACCTATTACCCAATTTGCTAACAGTGTCCAGCCCCTGTGTTCTCCCATAGGCACCCTCCAGCCAGGCCTGGCTCCAAGTCTCCTCCCACAGCAGACCCACTCAAACCGTGCTAACTCTGCTTCCCCCACTCCATGTTTTCCTGCAGACCTGCCCCCTCCAATATGCTCTTGGTCAGAGCCCATCTAAAGAGGTGCCACAAGCCCGGCAGTGTACAAGCAGCCCTGACAGGTGCCAACACCACTCCAAAGTGACTCCTGCCCCAGGGAGAAGGGAAGATCACTACACACAACAATCACACTGCGGCCCAAGCAGAGGGCTGGGAGCAGACAGCTGGTCTGACTATAGGCCCTGCATACCAACGAAAGATTCTAGGGGACCAAACCGGCAAAGCATCCTGCAGTTTTGTGCTACTCTGTCTCTGGCAAAGGCCATTGTGGGACTCAACTCAGACCCACAGTGGCCCCAGACTGGCCTGCTAACAACACAGGGACTAGGGGTCCAACTGTGCCCACAACAGGCAGAGAGAGCCATTTGCAGATGACTGGACTGAGGGCAAAAGTGTCTCAGCCACAACAGTAGGGCACACACAACACAAAGAGACACCCCTGAAGCACCTCTGTTCTGGTGAACAGAGGACACAGCACAGTAGGGCACTACAGGACCTTTTAGGCATAAGGCCACTACTTTCAAGAGCAAGAGATGTAGCCAACTTTCTTAACACATAGAAACAGAGTTAGACAAAATGAGAGGAAAAAACAACATCCCAAATGAAAGAATAGGACAAAATCTTAGCAAGAAATCTGTATGAAAAGCAGATAAGTAATATTCCTGATAGAGAATTTAAACAACAGTCATAAAGATACTCACTGCACTTGGGAGTGAAGGACCTCAGTGAGACCCTTAACAAAGAGAGAGAAAACATAAAAAAGAACCAATCAGAGATGGAGAACTCAATAAATGAAATTAAAAATACACCAGATGGAATGAAGAGTAGAGTAGAG
Organism: Eumetopias jubatus; assembly: GCF_037043125.1. Lineage (NCBI taxonomy): Eukaryota > Metazoa > Chordata > Mammalia > Carnivora > Otariidae > Eumetopias > Eumetopias jubatus. Next base: position 98,027,378 of record NW_028274809.1, on the reverse strand, counting down.
GCAGGAGAACAGGTCAGAGACCTGGAGGACAAAGTAATGGAAAGCAATCAAAGTGAACAGGAGAGAGAAAAAGTAATAATAAAAAATAAAAATAGATATAGGGAACACAGCAACACCATGAAGCATAAGGACATCCACATTATAGGGATCCCAGAAGAAGAAGATAGAGAAAGGGGGAAGAATATTTATTTGAAGAAATAATAACTGAAAACTTCCTAAATCTGGGGAAGGAATCAGACATCCAGATCCATGTATGGTGATTAACATAACAATAAAAAATTAAAAAAAAGAAAAGAAATCCAGATCCAGAGGACACAGAGATCCCCCCAAAAATTCAACCAAAGGAGGTCTATACCAAGACACATAGTAATTAAAATGGCAACAAGTAATGATAAAGAGAGAATTTTAAAAGTACCAAGAGAAAAGCAAACAGTTGCATACCAGGGAAATCCCATACGGCTATCACATTTTTTTCAACAGAAACTTGGTGAGTTGGAAGGGAATGCCATGATACATTAAAAGTGCTAGAAGAGAAAAACCTGCAGCCAAGACTACTCTATCCAGCAAGGCTACCATTCAGAATAGAAGGAGAAATAAAGAGTTTCCCCAGACAAACTGAAGTTAAAGGAATTCATTACCACTAAACCATCCATACTAAAGAAAGCCAACTATGAGAGAAGAAAGCAAGAAAGGAACAGAAAAGAACTACAAAAACAACCATAAAACAAGTATCACAATGGCAATAAATACATACCTATCAATAATTACTTTGAATGTAAATGGACTAAATGTTCCAATTAAGAGACACAGGGTGACAGAATGGAAAAAAAAAAAAAAATCAAGACTCATCTGTACCCTGCCCACAAGAGACTCATTTCAGACCTAAAGACATGCAGGTTGAAAGTGAAGGGATAGAGAAGTATTTATCATGCAAAGGGCTATGAAAAGAAAGCTGGGGTAGAAATACTTATATTGGACAAAACAGACTTTAAAACAAAGAATGTAATGAGACAAAGAAGAATACTATATAATAATAATAAAGGGGACAATCCAACAAGAAGATATAAAAATTGTAAATATTTATGCACCCAACATAGGAGCACCCAAATACATATAACAGTTAATAACAAACATAAAGAACCGACCGATAATAATAAAATAATAGTAGGGGACTTTAATACCCCACTTACATCAAAGATATCTAAACAGATAATCTAAACAAAAAAATCAACAAGGAAACTATGGCTTTGAATGATACATTGAACCAGATGCATCTAACAGATATATTCAGAACACACCATCCTAAAACAGCAGAATACACATTCTTTTCAAATGCACATGGAACATTCTCCAGAATAGATCACATATTAGGCCACAAAACAAGGTCTCAACAAATTCAAAAAAGATCAAAGTCATACTATATACCATTTCCAACCACAATCCAATGAAACTTAATATCATCTCAAGAAAAGTCTGAAAAGAGCACAAATACATGGCGTTTAAATAACTTGCTACTAAATGGGCGAACTTAGAAACCAAAGAGGAAATTAAAAAAAAAAAAATGCATAGAGACAAATGAAAATGAAAACACAATGGTTGAAAATCTTTGGGACGAGCAAAAGCTCTACTAAGAGGGAAGTTTATAGCAATACAGGTCTACCTCAAGAAGCAAGAAAAATCTCAAATAAACAACCTAACCTTATACCTAAAGGAGTGAGAAAAAGAATAAACAAAGCCCAAAACCAGTAGAAGGAAGGAAAAAATAAAGATAAGAGCAGAAATAAATAAAATAGAAACTAAAAAAACAATAGAACAGATCAATAAGACCAGAAGCTGGTTGTTAGAAAAGATCAACAAAATTACTAAACCTTTCCCCAGACTTCAAAAGAGAGAGACAAGTCAAACAAAATCCGAAGTGAAAGATGACAAAAAACTGACACCACAGAAATACAAAGGCTTAGAAAAGAATATTACGAGAAACTACAGGCCACAGCAATCAGACAAGAAGAAAGAATAAAGGACATCCAAATTACTAAAGTAAAACTTTCACTATTTACAAATGACATGATACTATATAGAGAAAACCCTAAGGACTCCACCAAAAAAACTACTAGAATTGATAATCAAACTCAGTAAGGTGGAAGGATATAAAATTAATCAAGAGAAATCCATTGCATTTCTATACACTAAGAATGAAGTAGCAGAAAGAGAAACTCAGAAAACAATCCCATTTACAATTATACCAAAGTAATAAAATATCTAGGAATAAACTTAACTAAGGAGGTGAAAGACCTGTACTCTGAAAATTGTAAAACATTGGTGAAAGCAATTGAAGACAACATAAAGAAGTGAAGAGACATTCCATTCTCATGGATTGCAAGAAAAAATATCACTAAATGGCCATACTACTCAAAGCAATCCCTGTCAAAATACCAACAGCATTTTTCACAGAACTAGAACAAACCTAAAATTTGTATGGAATCACAGAAGACCTCAAATAGCCAAAGCAATCTTAAAAAAGAAAAACAAAACTGGAGGTACCACAATCCCAGATTTCAAGTTATATTACAAAGCTGTAGTAAGTAAAACAGAATGGTACTAGCACAAAAATAAACACACAGATCAATGGAACAAAACAGAGAGCCCAGAAATAAGCCCCTAATTATACAGTCAATTAATCTTCAACAAAGGAGGCAAGAATATGCAATGGGAAAAAGACAGTCTCTTCAACAAATGGTGTTAAGAAAACTGGATAGCAACATGCAAAAGAAGAAACTGGACCACTTTCTTATACCAAAATAAGCTCAAAAGGGATTAAGTACCTAAATGTGAGACCTGAAACAATAAAGATCATTGAAGAGAGCTCAGTCATTAATTTCTCTGACACAGGCCATAGCAACATTTTTCTAGATATGTCTCCTGAGGCAAGGGAAACAAAAGCAAAAAATAAAGACTATATCAGAATAAAAAGCTTCTGCTCAGCAAAGAAATAATTGAAACTAAAAGGTAACCTACGGAAAGAAGATACTTGAAAATGACATACCTAATAAAGGGTTAGTATCCAAACTACATAAGCAACTTATACAACTCAACACCAAAAAAGCAAATAATCCAGTTTAAAAAAACAAGCCAAAGATATGAACAGACATTTCTCCAAAGAAGACAATCCAGATGGCCAACAGACCCATGAAAAGATGCTCAACATCACTCATCATCAGGGAAATGCAATCAAGTGAGATTTATTCCTGGGATGCAAGGGTCATTCAATATTCACAAATCAATCAACATGAGAAAGCATAAAAACCATGTGATCATTTCAATAGATGAAGAAGCATTCAACAAAGTAAAACATCCTTTCATGATTAAAACTCTTAACAAAGTATGTTATGGGGAACTTAACAAAGGAAGGCCATATATGAAAAACTCACAGCTAATTTCATACTCAATGGTGAGAAACTGAGATCTTTTCCCCCAAGATCAGGAAAATATAAGGATGTCCACTCTCGCCACTTTTATTCAGCATAGAATAAAAAGCTTTTCCACAGTGAAGGAAACCACCAACAAAATGAAAAGGCGACCCACTAAATCAGAGAAGATATTTGCAAATGACATATCCAATAAAGGGTTCATATCCAACCTACAAGAAACAAGTGTTAGTGAGGATGTGGAAGAAAAAGGAACCATCAAGTACGATTGGTAGGAATGCAAATTGGTGCAGCCTCTGTGGAAAACAGGATGGAGATTCCTCAAAAAATTAAAAATAGAACTACCATAAGATCCAGTAATTGTACTACTGGGTATTTACCCAAAGAATACAAAAACACTAATTTGAAAAAATATATGCACCCTTATGTTTACTGCAGCATTATTTACAATAGCCAAGTTATGAAAGTAACCAAGTCTCCATCAACAGACGACTGGATAAAGAGGATGTGGTACATATATACAATGGAATATTACTCAGCCATAATAAAGAATTAAATTGTACCATTTGCAACAGCATGAATGGATCTAGAGGGTGTAATACTAAACGGAATAAGTCAGAGAAAGACATACCGTATGATTTTAATTGTATGTGGAATTTAAGAAGCAAAACAAAGAAAAAAGAAAGAAACCAAAAACCAGACTCTTAACTATATAGAACTAACTAATGGTCATCAGTAGGGAGTTGGGAAGGGGGTTGGGTGAAATAAGTGAAGGGGATTAATGGGTACACTTATGATGAGCACTGAGTATGTATAGAATTGATGAATCACTATATTGTGCATCTGAAACTAATATAACAGGGTACGTTAACTATACTGGTATTAAGATTTTAAAAAGATAAAAGTTTCATTGGAAATCTTAGGACTGAAAACAAAAGGGCAGCAAAAAATAAGATTAACAAAGGAAACCAAGAAACTCATTTTTCTGAATAGCACACAGAAATTTAGCAAAAGGATACTAAAGGTAACAAACAGTACTGTTCATGTCATTACATATTAATCCTTAAAGTACAGATTTAATCAGATTTACATCACTGCTCAAATAGTCATGGATTGCTACACGCAAAATAAACAAATTGCATTAAAATATAAATGTCTTGAGTATTTCTTTTGGTATTGCTTGGATTTATTTCATCTTCCTCTCTATATCTTTTCTATCTGTGATGAATATATTGTAGAAACGTAGTGCTTTTTAATCTGTGTTACTATCAGTGCCACTAAAGCTATGAAATATAAACGTTGAGACAGCTGTAGCTCTTTCTTGTCCCTGACAGAGCAGCAGCTTCTTTTTGCATCTGCTTTCATATGAATTCATCTCCAGGACACACAGTTTCCTCCTTACAGTTATGGTGTTATTTATTTTTTCTCTGCTCTTCTGAGCTACAAGACCACATTGCCCAGAGTTTTGTTGGCTTGCTCAGAAGAGCAAGAATAAAAGCAAGATGATTAAAGCAAGGTATAAGTTAAAAGCAAGAAAGTTACACTGGACCAAAAAAAAAAAAAAAAAAAAAGTGATAAGAAAGCAATCCTAGAGAAGCAAACCCCACAGAATAAAATCTACCTTAGCAAGAAGGCAACTGAATGACATTGTTGCAATTTCGCATGACAAGACTTTTCACGTCTAAACCTAGCCGTAGACTATTTCAAGTATAGACATATAAATAAAATATACATTACATTATACATTATAAACATATTTATATTAATATTATATGGTGTATATTAGATGTATACATATATTAAAGCAAATGTGCATATCTTACATTTTGCTACACAAGTTTGTCTGATAAAAGCAATTAAAGAATGAGTAAGCACTGAATTTAAGATCTGTACACAGCTTCATTTTCTGCCAGGATGCTCGTGTTCCCCACAGAGGCATATTTGGCCCCTTGGATAGAACGTGGGTTTTATGAGGCACTAACATTTTCCTTAAGATGAGAAGGGTTGCCTTCAGTCATAGCTTAAAGTTAGGGAAAGAAAGATGTTCAAGATCACGGATGCCTCCTTGGGATCAGGATGGTGTAGTCTAGGATAGAAAGGAACACCTCAGAAATAAGCATCATCTTCACAACTGAAGACTGAGGTCTGGCCTGAGTAATTCAACATGATACCAGTTGACAATGACTCAGTTCTCTAGTCTGAGAAACGATCTGCTGTCCATAAGGCCAGCCCCAGAAAGGGTTTCAGAATAAATATGTCACAGCCAACTGGAAGTGTCAGGTACAAAAAATGAATTATGAATACTATTTTTATAGCTTTGTCAATTTCCTCCTAAACCTACACTTCCAGACAATCTGAAACTATGATGTTGGCACTGCCCTTAATAAAGTTTCAAGCCCAGGAAGCTGCTCCGGACTCTTCAGAGAGGGCTGGATGTCCCATTACCGTGGCTGCAGTTCAAGCACCCTCGGCCTCCTCTCACCTGCAAGCCTGCACACTTTTCTGCTCCAAGGACCTCAAGGACAGAGCTACAGTCACTGTGTATACCCAGCATCTACTACGGTCTCAGGAACACAGGCAGTGACCAATACTTGCTTCCTGAATAATGGAAACAAGCGAGAATGGTAGAGTACAGGATGTGAAGCGGATTTTAGGGCTAAATTAATGCATTGCTCGAAGTCAAGTAGCAAGAGCCTGAGGCAAAGGCAGAGGCAGCTGCCATTAAACACTTCCCCTCTACGATGGTAGCCCTCCTTTTGGCAGTTTATAACGATATTAAAAGAAATTACTCTTTTGCTCAATACTATGCAGTTAAGGCTAAATGAAGGTAATAAAATACAAAATAAAATCACAATGGAGACATGATATAAAGCAAAGTTTCCCTAGAGACATGGATTCTGATCCCAGCTTTGCCACTAACGAGCCCTGAAGTTTTTAGCAAGGTGACTGAATTGTCCTGAGACTGTTTTCACATTTTAAATACAAGGGCTTGGATGAGTGGACTTCCTAGCCCTAAAATTCTGTCATCCTTAGCTCATAACTGATCTATCTGCTAATAGATGCATCTAAGAAAACTCTTGGGACTCTCCATCTATCTCCACTGTCCCCTTCTTGACAACCCACTGCTATGTAAGAGGCGCTAACATCCCCAGGTTTTCCCTGCATCTAGCCTGACTCTCCAATTTATCCTCCTCACTCCGCTGAGTCATCTTCACCTAGAAATGCAAATCTGACCTTGGTATCCCCTGCTGAAAATCCTCCAAAGGCTTTTTTCCATTACCTCAGGCTCCACCCCAGGCTCCTTAATACAGCGTTCCACAATCTACCTGCTGTGTTCCAAGTTTTACCTGAAGATCCTCTGATTTTGGACTCTTTGCTCTAGCCTCACCAGGTTTCCTTCCACTGCACTAAAATGACAATGCTCTCTCACCTCTGGACTTTGGGTGCTCCTTAAAACCACCTTCCCCTCTACTCTCGATCCAACTAACTTATACTATTAACTATTCAAAGATGGTAAAAACACTTAGCAGAGTGCCTTAAACACAAGAGGAACTCAAATATTTATTAATTTTAAAATGACTCAAGCCAGGAAAAGGCATTTTCCTTTCTTTCCTTTATTTTTCACTGGTAATTGCTCTTTAAAAACTTGTAAGTCGTTACCTTGGTTTGTAAATGGTCACAGTACAGAGTACCTATTTCACTGAAGAAAAACTGGAAATAGGAAAGCACTAATTGCCAAGACTGCTGGAGGAAAACAAATACTCTTCTGTAACTGTACACCAGTTACTCTGCAAAAAGCAAAGCAAGCCTAACTGAAGAGACAGCTGCAAAACCCACAATGATATAATGTGTTTGCCGATCTGCAAAATCATTTGAAAGTTGCTGCTTCAACAGCTGGTATCTGGATAGTGTAAGCATCCTTCGGTCTAGTTAAAATTACACAGAGCAGAAATGTTTATTATGCACACAAAAAGGAGGTTCGAATGTTGAAGTTACAGCACTTTGAAAAGTCTGGAACAGTCAACAGAACACTTCTTGGCAGCTGGAAAAAATCTCCCACGATTGTAATTGTCCAGCTATGTTCTCTTTCTAGTTTTACAAATCTCATGATCACATATTGGAAGACTGTTAGAGAGATACCACCTTCAACCCGGTTCATTCATGTCACATAGTTCTTTGAGCCCAGCCTGCATCTAGATTATGCATATAAGGTACACATGCTTAACCTTAACAATCATATTTAACCTTGCTTAGCATTCACAGAATAAATGAAAAGCCAACTGGTTCTATTACCCCAGAAAAACAGATAACGCAACCCTTTCAGTACCAGACACCACTAAACAGAGGTGGAAACCTAGCTGGAGAGTATAACAAAATGGTTGTCTACAATCCACTTCCCAACAAATATGTTTCCCTAATCCCACCAGGATACATCAATTTGCCTGAATTTTCCACATCACTCATTCCTTTGGTTTAATGAAACGTTTCTTAACGTGTTTTGTAGAAATGATGTTAATAGGTTGGCTTTGGGAGAGTTGAAAAAAACACACGGTCCCATTACCAAATGTGGGAAGAAACGTTGTAAACAAAACAAATGTTTTCTCTACTGCAGTACTTTTCAGAGCATTGAATAGAAAGAATCTAGTAGGAAGTTTCTCCCACGTGTATCTGTCTGTTCATGAAACTCTTGCTCTGAGAATACTTATTAACAAAATACCAGAAAACACTGGTTTAAGATGTTATAGATTCTTTAAAAAAATGCCGTAGGGGGATGCTGGGTAGCTCAGTTAAGCGTCTGCCTTCGGCTCAGGTCATGATCCTGGGGTCCTGGGATCAAGTCCTGCATCGGGCTCCCTGCTCAGTGGGGAGCCTGCTTCTCCCTCTCCAGCTCCCCCTGATTTCTCTCTCTCCCTCTGACAAATAAATAAAATCTTAAAAAATGCAATAGGTTTCCTATAGCATCTATTACATTATCTCATACTAGTGTATTTACCTCACTAATGCAACCTCACCTCAGTTAAGCGTCTGCCTTCGGCTCAGGTCATGATCCTGGGGTCCTGGGATCAAGTCCTGCATCGGGCTCCCTGCTCAGTGGGGAGCCTGCTTCTCCCTCTCCAGCTCCCCCTGATTTCTCTCTCTCCCTCTGACAAATAAATAAAATCTTAAAAAATGCAATAGGTTTCCTATAGCATCTATTACATTATCTCATACTAGTGTATTTACCTCACTAATACACTAAATACTAGTGTATTTACCTCACTAAAGCATCCAGTAAAGCAGTGCAGTCACCTGAGGGGGGCAGGAAATGCCATGTCCTCATGGTCCCATTAACAAACAGTGTACACTCGTCTCCCCCAGGAGTGAGAAGTTGTCTCTTCCCCGTTTGGATTCCTCCCACTGACACGGTCACTGCTCCCCAGGGAAGGAGTGATCACTATCTGATAGGAGAAGCAGAGAGAAGAAACTGAGCCGTTTCCTCTTTCATTTATGACCTGTTTGCCCTGAGAGTGTGGATATTTTCTTCTCTGTTCCTCCAGCCAGGGTCAGGGTGCAAGGGTGCATCGACAGAGGCCACTTCCCTGAGCCTCAGGATCCTCAATTGTAAAATGTGGGTAATAATAACCTGCTTTGTGGGTTGTTTGCAGATTAGAGTTTATGTGAACACAATGTTTTCTAAAGTCCTCCTATTGTCTAAAGGTTGAGTAGATTTTTCTCTGTTACTAGCATAGACTTCACCACAATTCCATGTTGGATCTACACAGTCCTTGTGGTATATACTGCTCCTGTCAGTTGCCAGAGGCTTTTTTTTTTTTTTTTTAATTCCTTGAATGCTGAGAACAATGTCAGACACATGGCCAGTTCTTGGTGCATGCATCAATAAAGACTTCCCCAGAGCAAGTTAAATTACCTTCTGTGCTACTTGTTTTTTGAAATTAGAAGTGGTCTAAATTAGAAGTGGTCACCTAGTGTTTTAGGAGACCACCAGTTTATGCATAGCTTTAAGCAGAGACAGGTAGATAAGGCATAATGGATTTTTTAACTATAAAAGATAATTTCACTATTTAGTTTTTTTCTTTTTTTTTTTTAGAGAGAGGTAGGGAGAAAAAGAGATGAGGGGGAAGGGAGGGCCTGAGGGAGAGGGAGAGAGACAGAATCTTAAGCAGGCTCCACTCCACATCCAGCACAGAGTCCCAACTCCGGGCTCCATCTCACAACCCTAAGATCATGACCTGAGCAGAAATCAAGGGTTGGATGCTTAACTGACTGAGCCACCCAGGTGCCCCTTAGCTTTCTTTTTCTTTACAAGTAATCTAGAATCAGGTCAAATCAGAGTAACTGAAGAAAATTCATAGTAGGGAAGCGAAATCATTTCTGCCCAAAGTCACTCATTCCCGCAGACTTTCATCATTTAGATATTCATTTGAATGATAAATTTTCTCTATGGTTTTTATTCTTAACCTAGAGAACTTACTCACTTCTGAGTGTAAACTGCTTTAATATGGTCATTACTGTAAACTTCGACAGGCAGAGAAAGAATTTTTGTTGGATAGGGAGGAGAAAAAAAATTTAACTAGAAGCAAACACGACAAGATATACTGTATAGTATAAAGAATATTGTGTTTGGACAGGGAGGTTCAGGTAGGTCACAGAGCAGTTGCAGAAGAGAAATGAGAGGCCAAAGGTAAAGGGCCAACTCCATGGTATTGTGTGTGTGTGTGTGTGTGTGTGTGTGTGTGTGTGTGTGTGTGAAAACTGCTACACTAGTTGCATAAGGCTGAAAGTAATGTTTGGGGGAAGGATATCATCATTAGCTCTGATCAATTCAACTCAGCTCAAAATGATGCAACTCAGCATCTCCTCCAATCTGTTCACCCTGGAATTATGAATGGAGAAAAATCGTATAAAAGACAAAAGACAAGCATATATTTATATGGTTGGCCCTCCACCCCTCATGCCAGTAGCACTTTCACACTTACAGAACTGACTCTTCAGTAAAGATCTGAGAAACGACAAGGGTCTTTTGAATTTATACACTGGCAACAACTTGGGGAAAAATCCAAAGGATGACTAGATCAAAAGTTAAGTCTAGACTGCAAGCCAACCCTATTTTTTGTACCGAAGACCCACCCATTCCCGCAGAAAACATGAACTTGGTCACTGCAGTCAAATTACTGACCCTGGTTGGTTGTTCTAATGCCCTTCCTGTTCTACACCTTCCTTACCCATCTCTTCCTTGAACGATTACCATAAAGAATTGATTATCCTCTAAAGTTGAGTTGGACATACAGAAATGTTCCTAATGCCTTTATTTCTATGCAAAAGTAAGCATTAACACCAAAAGATTTTCTCAAAATTATATGAAAAAAATGGTGTGTGTGGTCTATTGCCTATAGGGCGGTAACCCTGATGAAAGCAGTGTTTCTACACCACATTACCAATCAGCAGCCACTAGCCATGTATGACTTTTAATTTAATTTAGTTAATATTCAATAAAAAATTCAGTTATTCAACATACTGGCCACATTTCAAGTGCTCAAGAGTCACATAACCACTACTGGACAGATACACATTTCTTTCCTCATCCATAGAAAGTGTCACTCGACAGTCTACTTCGGAGCATGGAAACAGAAAAAGTAAGTTATAAGAAATCCAATTTGGACTTAAAATAATGAAACCCTTCCAAATAAATACAACTGTTAGAGATACTGACTTTCTAGGAAAAAAAGAGAGGCAAACAGGTCCCCTGGAAGTAAAGGAAGCTATGCAATTAAAAAAAAAAATCTCAACAGGAAGCTGAAGTAGATGAGCTTAAAATTCCAAGGGTGTTTAATCAGAAAACTGACATCAGTTCAATTCCACAAAACCATGGTTTTCCCATTCTTAATTAGGGGGTATTTTTCCTTTAGTGACAAACCAGAAAAGGTTGTACTTTAAGTTGCTAAGACACAGAAAAGCGCTTGACTTTAAGATTGGCAGTCTTTATTTCTTGAATTAATTAATTAATGGAAATGAATTATGAATCTGTGGCTGAGTCTTGATCAAATGTAAAATAATCTTGGTAATAAGCATTTTTAAGAATGCACAAACACTAACATAAAACTTAAGAGTCTTTCGTAACACGGGAGCCACATCCAAAGAAGAAAGAGCACTATGTTTTATTTTATTTTTAACTTTAAAGATTTATTTATTTTAGAGAGAGAGAGAGCATGCGTGTGCAAGCACGTGACAGGAAGGGGCAGAGGGAGAGCAAGAGCAAGAGAGAAATTTAAGCAGACTCCGCACTAAGCGTGGAGCCTAAGGCAGGACTCATTCTCATCACCCTGTGATCATGACCTGAGCCAAAACCAAGAGTCTGAAGCTTAACCGATCACCCAGGCGCCCCAAGAAGAGACACTAAGGTAAGGGCACATGAAAGACATTCTCATGCTATAATTCCCTAATATTTTCCTTCTTCAAATAAGGATTTTTAACCTCAAGATTTCCTGATGGGATAGCAATTCTGAAAATGGAAAAATGTTGTTCCTGAAGACACATTAAGACTTTACTCATTTATGCCTCCACTGGTGGGGAAAGATTGGGACTGAATGTAGACCAATTAAAAAAAAAAAAAAAAAAGGATTTCCATACACCTTGAGAGTACCATGGGTTTTGAAAAGAAATAGTCGCCCTGCCAAGGAGTCATTCTTGTTTCCTTTTCTTGGACTCACCTCCAATGCTGTTTATGTATAGACATGATAAGTAGATCCTAGTTTAAGACTTAATTAATTTAGAAGTGACATGAAAAATCCGAATTGTCTCCAAAGCAGCCACGAAAATGGCTCTGTGAAAAATGTGAGAGATGTTTAGGTGAGGATTGATAAGATATAGTTTCAAAGTAGTCTTTTTTTTTTAATCTTTAGTGCCTGCCTTCCTTCCTTCCTTCATGTTCAATTAGCCAGCATATAGTACATCATTAGTTTTTGATGTAGTGTTCAACAATTCATTAGTTGCATATAACACCCAGTGCTCATCACCACACATACCCTCCTTAATACCCATCACCTGTTACCCCATCCCCCCACCCTTATCTTTAGCTTTAAAAAATCTAAAAGATTTTATGAGGACTGAGCTCCCATTTATTAATACAATGATCTAAACTAGGACTAGGTAAGTGCTATGAGTTGAGGAACAAAGAAGCTTCTCTTATTTCCAAATTAACGTGCATGTCTACTTCCACTCTATTAGTATTATTTCTTTGAGATAAAGTTCCAAAGTCCTCAGGAAAATGCAAATATATTAGACAAGTCAGTCAGTAGCATTTTAGTTTAAATTAGTATAAAAAATAAACTCCCCTTATGTGGAAGGACTCAAGTAGTCAAGGAAAAAGAATAATGAAATCATGATACATGAGGACAGGATTAAAAAGGGTCTAGAGCCTGACTTGCATTCAGCAGAGCAGTCCTAGGTAAAGCGGTCTTTGCCAAAATGGACAAAGGCATTGACAAGAGAAAGAGGGAGAGAATTAAATTAGCAAAGTAAATATATAGTCCATAACACCTTCATAAGTGCTGTACCTGCACAGGTAAATAATACTCTTATAAAGTCTTATTCCTCTGCATAATAACTTAGTCATTTCCACCAAAGATGCCAATGAGTATGCCACAATTTTTCTGAATGAATCTTCCTTTGTTGTTACTTAATCAACCATCATTTTTAATCTGCTTAGAGAAAAGATTAAATGCTAGGTGCTTAACGACTTTGGGGGGAAAAAAAAACATTAGCTAAATACTTAATCTCACCACAGGGCTTCTTTTATACCTATGTGAAAATCTAAGAATTACAGCCAAGATTGGCAGTAGTAATGGTTATTTGAAACTCTGCTGCTATACCACAAATGATTTCTCTCAATACTTTCATTCTTCAAATATAGCTCAGCTCTGGATGGAAAAGACGTCCAACCAAACCATCTGTCAGAGAAGATAGAGTTCAGCTGGAAAAGGCAGTTTGTTTTGCTGCACTCTTAAATTTTCTTGCTTCAAACTAGATGAACTGTGGGGGGGACAAAAAGTACTCTGCTTCTCAGATGCAACAACCGATGCACAGAAATAGTGACAGGACCCAGAGCTGGTGTCATGTCTGTGTAGTCTGAGTTCGGAATACAATCATTCCAGTCTAGAGACAGTTTATATCCTTCCTCTTGATTAAAGGTCAGCCATGTAGGAGGTCAGCCATGTAGGAGGCGAGCCTCCTGCCTTATTTTAAAACACTGTGGATGTTAGGACAGCGTTTCATCTCAAAAGTGCCAAATAAGGGTTTCATATACTATTTGGCATGGTCTCAAACTCAGATCTACAACCTGTGAAGTATGCCTTATGAAATCCAGATACCTTTTAACCATCCCATGAAGACAATGAATGTATAGGAAATCATAACATAATGACTATTTCCTTAAACCATCTTTCATTCTACATGCAAATTTAAAAGCACACAGTGTTGTGAACAGAGACACAAATGTAAAAAGGGCATGGGCATAAAAGGAGGACAAAACAAACACCAGAACCAAAAAAATGTCAAATCTTACATGCATGACAGATTGCCCCTCAAATACTTTTGGGAAGGAAGTATGATACTGAAATAAAGATAGAGCTACATGGCTCTGTGTGGACAAAAAGGTCCTCACAGGGATTTGCGACATTCAATCCTAACACCCTAGATGTTCAAATGACTCATAAAGCATGATTCCTTCAGTGTAGAAGCAAAAGAAGTCAAATGACAGCAACTTAATAATTATTTATAATAGTTTTTGATTCCCAGTGCTTCAAATTAAATGGATTAAAAAACAAAACAAACAAAAAACAGCAACAGAACTTACCTGACCCTGATACTCTCTATAGTACATATGGTTTTAGTAAAACCCACGTACAAATATACAAGAGATGACAATTAGAATACACACATACATCAAAACTAATGATGTATTTTATGGTGACTAACATAATAAAATTAAATTTAAAAAAACACACATACATAAATAGAAGCACATAAACAAACAAACAAACAAACAAGAGATTAAAGAGTCTTGTGCAACCCCCCAGCTAGACTCCACTAAATAAGGTAGTGGTTAGTAGGGGTCCGGAGAGCATACGGGCTCAAGTATGGACTCCAAGGCAGGTCCTTCTCTGGTATTTGGAATCTACTCTTTTTACTAGCTGTCTAACCTTGGGCAAGTTCCTCTAAGTCTCTATGGCTGATTTCCATCATATCTCAAATGGGCATAATAAGATTATCAACTGATTGCTTATCAAAAGCTCTGTTTGTTTAGAAATTTAATATTTTTATAAATTTGATAAAATCTTATTTAATTAAAAATTGTGGCTGAGAATTAATGTCTTCAATAAATATTACTTAGTAGTAGTAGTACTTATTACTAGTAATTAAGTTACGAGAATTAGCACTATTATTATCTACAATATCATAATTTCTGGCATATTTTTAGATGGATTGAAAATGTTTAAAGATGAAAATAGAAAACTAGAATCCGGTTCCATTTAATGCTTCAGGTATGTCCAAGGCTTCTGGTTAAAAGACCAAGTAAGGGCATCTTTTCCATCTTTTTCCATCATAAGATCTACTTCTTGAGAGGCAATGATAATGGTAGACTCTTATTTAGAAAAGGCTTCTATTCATTCATTCACCATGCGTTTATTAAATGCCTCCTCCATGCCAGAATTTCAGTTAGGTGCTAGCAATTTAATAATAAAAAGGAACCAATAAAACCTCCTTGTCCTCACTGAACATATGTTCTGTGGTGGATGGGGAAGGGATACAATCAAAGAGAACAAATAAGGAAAATACAGTATATTAGAAAGTTCTGTGGAGAAACATAAAGAGTACTTTGAAGGAAAGCAGTGCAATTTTAAATAGATCCTTTTAGGGAAAGAATCACTGAGAAGTAATTTGATCAAAGTCATTAAGAAGCTGAAGGAGCATTCCATGAAGATGTCTCAGAGAAGATAATTCCTGACTAAGGAACAGCAAGCACAAAGGCATGTGTGAGGAGCAGCAAGAATCCCAGGGTGTACATATAGAGGCATATGAGGTAAATATCTTCCAGATGTAAATATCTTCCAGATGTGAGAGTATACAGCTACACACACAAACTGAGACTGCAGACATATAATTTGATACCTTCCCCACAACTTACAGTAGTACCAAAAAGCTGAATGGCATGAGTAAGAGAATTTGAAGAGATGAGCTCAGAGAAGTGTTAGGGTATTAAAATTAAACAGCTCTTATTAAAAGGACTTTGGCTTTTACTCTGAGCAAAAGGAGGAAAAAGTGAAGGATTTTAAACTGAGGATAGCTCATTTAAGTCTTGGCCTAATCATCTAGGACATATCTATTTTAATTAATCTCGATGAAATGATCTGTATCATTTTCAAGAAAACAATCATGAAGTTGTGACTAGAAAGTACAGGGAGTGAGGAGCATAGAAAAAGAGAGAGGAAATGCACTAAATCACTTAGCAGTAAATATTTCAAAGAGCAAAAGCTGCATAGATGAGCTATTACATATCACAGAGAAATAATAGCATTTATCATGACCAGAGGCACACCACATATTAGCAAAATTACTCTTTGAGGAGTGCTACAAAAGTTGGTAATAAGATCCTAAAGAATGTAGACACATGCTATGCAGTGTACCCAGCTGAATTCTGAATCATGCCAACTACAGATGCCATAGAATATTCATTTTCATAAGCATATTTCAAGACCTCTGTGTCCTGCTTCATCCAAATGGGATATGAATTGAGCCAGCTCTCAAATTTTATGGCTAAGATTTACCAACACCCCCAAATTCTGGCTATGAATCAAGTCATCTCTTGAGGGTTCATGGTAGGCCTTAAATGTAGCATAGAAAATAAGATGTCAAAAAACTTGAAGATATAGCCAATAAGATCTCTTACCCTAAAATTTGAATTCTGAGTACAATTACAGTGACTAAAAGTGGTTGAGGTTGACTTTCAGTAGTGATATTTTGACCACTTCTGAAGTGAAACTGTTCTAGTAACTCCTGAAGGTAAGTTTGAGTCCATATCTGTAACTTGACTTATTCCTGTCTCCTGTTTCTCAAGTATATGCCATGATTAAACCTTGTCCATGCCATATGTACCTGCAACACCATCCACCATCTCACCACTGCCAGGCTAAGCCTTAAACATCCCACTTCAAAATGTGACTTAGTTACAGTGTTACAATAAAGCCACTCGCAACAGGAAGCTCTACACATTTCATCATTGTATGTGGTTATATTTAAATTTATGCTTCAGTTTTATTGCGCTTTTTCTTCTAAGTGTTCTCTGATAAGCTTTTTTTTTTTTTAAGAAAAAAAAATGTGTCAGGTGCCCCTCTGATAAGCTTCTTCAGGACGGTTAGCTTGTATACCATATCCTGACCTCTATATATTTGAATAAAGTGAGAGGTACAAGCAGAGAGCTCAATAAAGATTTGTGCATGCCTTTACAATCTTCAAGAGGACATGGCCAGAAGTCTTGCCTGATTTTGCTTATGGTATAGTAAATGTAAAAAGTCAAGGTTTTAAACAGAGTCCTTTTCTCATGGGGATAGCTACTCACTAAAAGGAAGGGAAATTGGATATTTTTAATGTAGCTTTGGTTTTAGCTATTGTATATCAACATAAAACAAATTATAAATATATTGCAGTATAGGAAACTCTGAAATCTGAATTACTTGAAGAGTGTTTAAGATAAACATTATCTTGGGGCGCCTGGGTGGCTCAGTTGGTTAAGCAACTGCCTTCGGCTCAGGTCATGATCCTGGAGTCCTGGGATCGAGTCCCGCATCGGGCTCCCTGCTCGGCGAGGAGGCTGCTTCTCCCTCTAACCCTCCCCCCTCTCATGTACGCTCTCTCTCTCATTCTCACTCTCTCAAAATAAATAAATAAACCTTTAAAAAAAAAAGATAAACATTATCTTATAGTAATAATTTTTAAGTAAGCTTCCATAAGATAGAAGAGAGGAACAACTAACCTAGTAGGTCATTGTCAACATATCAAGTCCCAATATGAGAAGCAGGCAGATCCAAGATTTCCCAAGGCAGATGTTAATTTGTTCTGTTAAACATTTGACATCTGAGGGAAGAATATGCTCCAATGATCAAATATATGTAAGGTGAACTCTAATTCTTCAGCCCCAGCTGAAATTTTTCTTTTCTACATTTCAAATAAATTAGAAAACCATTGGGGGAAATCTCAGGAAAAATATTGCTGTGCTTTACGGATTGTACACAATTAATAAATAAAATGAACACCTGGTCCCTGAAAAAATGGCACTTCAATGACACATATTTTTCCCTCAATGCTGAAAACACCTCAGATTGACATGAAATACTGCTCCTGTGTATTCAAGATGTGTTCTTATCTACGCTTTTGTTCCATTAAATACTTGGTTGTCATGGCAAATTCACTTTTTCACCAAAGTGGAAGTAATAAAGTAAGTGATGTACTGTTTGTTGGTACACAAGCAAATGTGGAAGAGAAGCAAGAGAAAATTAGAGGACTTGCCCTGCTGCTTTATTTAGGATGGAGTGCCACCACACACTGCTGGGGTCTTTAAGGGAAGGAATACCGTGCAACAAAACCAAAGGAGAAGCAGACTTATGAATTTTGACAACGCATCAAAAAGCTACCACTTCTGCATGAAAAATCAAGGTCCCACAAGTTTGCATCGTTACCTAACTTTTGGTCGTAGCAAACATAATCATCATCTCTGGTCCCCTGCAGCCAAAGGCAGTATTGATCATGATACAGCAATCACTTAAACACATGAACATAAGTAGAACTGAGAGTGTGAATACGTGAAAACTCCTTGAGTGCATAAGTATGTAACTGGCTAGCTTTGAAAACACAGGCTCAAAGTAATATCTAGAAATATAGTCAGACTTTTAAAGACAAATATGCAAAACAAGACTCTCCCTTCCACAGTTGCAAACCCAACAAAGTATTCATCTCTACACATGTGAGGGGTGTGGTCTTTTTTACCATACTAGAAACATAAATAACATTAGGAGTATATCTTTAAGAGTACACAACAATAATAAAACACGAGGACAGTGATTACATGATCTTGAAGACATGTCTTTCTTGGAAGCCACCTTGAATCGGAATTATAATTCCCTACAATGCCTCCTGAGTATGAAATAAGCTTTTGAATGACCGAGCACCCTTCATTTGCTAATTACATGTTGCTTCTTCAATGTAAGTTTGCTCACTCATTGATGAAGATGAACATACAATGAATGCCCAAAATACAGCCCCAAGTCTGCATCCAACACTACCCCAATTTAGATTTATCAGATACCAAAACTCAGTACTAGAAAGTTGACCACACAATTCTCTGATGCATAACACAGTGAAGTCTCTTTAGGAAGTGCTATCTTCCTGAGCAGACCGGAGATACTGCCTCTGCCAAGACTAAGTGACAAGAATGCGAAACACTGCATAATTTTCTATTGTATTAAACATCTTGCATTAGTGTATTAAACTTCACACATAAATGCCCATTCTGGCCCCCTGCCATCTAGATTACAGCAAGTGTTCACAGCCTGTTGTAAGGCATCAGGTAACAGTGGCTTGACAATAACTTTAAACTCTTACAAGAGCAGCGCGAAAAGAGCTGAGAATGTACTTGTCACACAGTAAGTCTTCTTTTTGAAGGTCAGGTTGGTCAATGTGTCACAAACTTCTCTAAACTCCAGTTTCCTCAGCCATGCATCCAGGATCATAATATCTAGCTCACATTAC
Organism: Eumetopias jubatus; assembly: GCF_037043125.1. Taxonomy (NCBI): domain Eukaryota; kingdom Metazoa; phylum Chordata; class Mammalia; order Carnivora; family Otariidae; genus Eumetopias; species Eumetopias jubatus. Next base: position 98,008,152 of record NW_028274809.1, on the reverse strand, counting down.
ACACAGAGAGCCCCAGAATAACAAGAGCAATACTCCAAAAAAAAAAAAAAAAAAAAAAAAAAAAAAACTAAAGAGAGTTATTTTTTCTGGCAATATTTTTTTAAATCAAAGGATATTCCACTAGGCATATAAATTCAAATGACTGTTTTTTAAAAGTAGCTTTGAATAGCTACTTTCTGTGTAACTATGTAACCTACTACATACATGTTTAGATCTATTCATATGTTTTATTTTTAATATTTAGGGATTCCTTCATTTAGTTGTCATAATTTAAATTATGTAAAGTATTTATAGAGATCCAAAATCACATCTACAAGATAATGTATATTCAAAGAAGAATATACATTTTTTTCCCGTTACCTTCTCCCTTTTTCCTCTTCCTATTACAGGTAAATATTTTTAAATGTTGTATGTATTTCTCCAGGCTTTTATTTTAAAATATAAACAGTTGGGGGCGCCTGGGTGGCTCAGTCATTAAGCATCTGCCTTCAGCTCAGGTCATGCATGATCCTAGGGTCCTGGGAGCCCCGCATCAGGCTTGCTGCTTGGCGGAAACCCTGCTTCTTCCTCTCCCACTCTCCCTGCTTGTGTTCCCTCTCTCGCTGTCTCTCTGTCAAATAAATAAATAAAATCTTAAAAAAAAATATGAACAGATACCTGTGTATGTAACTATATTATGTATCATTTATCCAAGAAAATACATATTGTCCTTCTCAGAAAAATGGTAGTATATATCTCTTCACGGTGTGAGATAAGAGAAGATAGATAATGATAATATAATAATAGATATATTTCTTAATCATTTTTATAGCTGCAAAGTACTGCATTTGCACAGCTGTAACACAACACTATCAAAGAGAATTTGGATTGTTTCTGGTCTTCTGCTATTATAAGTAGAATTACAGTGAATAGCCTTGGCTGTACCTTTTCTTCTGCCAATACATATTGAAACAGATTTCTTAAAATGTGATTGCTGAGTCAAAAGGCAAAAGTATACATAATTTTACTAGATACTACCTAATTCCTCTCCATATGAAATTGTACCTTTTTGCATTTCTATCCACAGTCTTGTCAACAATATATATTTCCACAATCCAAAAAGTGATCACTGGGAGTAGAGTTTAAATTTGTGTTTCTTTTTATGAGAGAATATAAACATCTTTATATATAGCGAGGGAGCATTTGCATTTCTGTTTTTGTACCCATTTTCTAGCACCGAACTTTCTTGAGTTTCCTGTATTCTATGACCTGGTCCATGAATTTTCTGAAGAGACAATAAAGGACTCCCTGTTTTCTTAATAAATTTCAGTTGGCTTAAAATTACTTGAGTCATGCTTCTTTTCAGTGAAAATTCAATGAAAATTTAACAACCTTCATGTAGTATCTAGATCTTTGTCCAAACTCTTCTTTACACAGAAAGATCCAGTTACCTGATGTTCCCCCTAGACCCTGCTTCCCTAATTATCCCCCTTTCTCCCATATCTCTAGTCTTAGTCTGAAGACTATACACACTCTTCAGTTTTCTTTATTCTAAAAAATAAGAGAAATCACACAGATAATAGAAAACAATATTTAAAAATGTGAAATCTTAATTCCTTGCCTCCTCCAGTCTTATTAGTCGTTCTCCTTCCATGCTCAGCAAAACTCCTAAAATTTTACTTTCCATCTGCTCTTTCTCATGCTTCAACCCACTGCATTTTCACCACTCCTTCCCCAAATGCTACAAAATGTATCGATTTCAATTCCAGACCTCTCTGCTGCCTCTAACACTGAAGTTGTTCCCTTGTCATCGAAATCTCACTATTCCTTAGGTTCCATGATACCCTTATCTAGATTTCCCTCCTACTGTTCTGGCCATCAGATGGTGGTGGTCTCGCGGACTTCTGTTCTTCCACCTGCCTATTGGATGTTTGTCCTCTACGGCTCTTTCTTTGACTACCACTTACCCATTATATACACTAAACCTAAAAAGGTCCATCTACTTTCATAGTTGTGTGTGTGTGTGTGTGTGTGTGTGTGTGTGTGTGTGTGTGTGTACACATACATTCACACGCAAGTACACATATATTTATACGTTGGTATTTCCCAAATTTACATCTTATTTCCTCCTTCTTCAAGATTTAGTCTCAGCCCAATAATGTCCATAAGTAGCTCAAACTTTACATATCAAAAACTAACTTGTCCTCAGCTGGATTTGTTTCTCCCCATATATTCGGAGAATCTTCACATAACCTCCCTAAGTCAACAGAGCAAAAACCCTGGAGGCACTGTAGACTCATGCTACTCCCTCAGAATAGTTAGTTCTTACTCAAATATCCAACCCTGATGATCCATCAACCTACTTGATTCTCAAGTCCTGATGAATTAAAATTATATTTTCTAATTCTTTACTTCTGTTCTTTCCTTATAATCAGTTTAGTCCAGGTGCTTTGTTAGCTCACCTGAATTTTGTTGGCGGCCTCTGGCTAGACTCTCTACCCTAGTTATATTACTACTCTTAAGTCCATCCTACACATACTGCTGCCAGAATGAAACATCGACAATCAACTACGTCAGTCATCTGTTTAAAGCCCTCCCCCAAGTTCCTCATCTTCTAAAGCCCCCACTGCTCTGAACATCCTATCAAAACAATGATTTCTGGGATGTGGCTCCTCCAGCCTCATCACATACCACTTCTTTGAATTTTACATGACAGTCATATAAAATGGATTGTAATTCCCCCATAAATACCAAGTGATTGGGATCTAAACAATTTGTGCATGATGGTACCTACTTCTTGAAATGACCACTAACCCCTTTCATTCTTTGTCCTATCTCCTGATCATGTTTCAAGTATTAAGTCAGAGGTCACCTCCTCTGAGAAGACTTCTCTGATTCCACTACCACCATCAAGGATGAGCTAATAAGCAAAGCTCTTACAAGGAACCTATAGCATTCATTGCACACTTTCATCACAATCACCAAACTACTGTGCCGGTCTATATCTGCCTTTATTCCACTTTAGGTTCTGAGACCTGTATCATGTCTTCTTCAAAACTATAAATCCATTGATTAACATAGTTCCTGGTATATATATTCCATTCTGGAAATGTTGTCCCAAGCATATAAAATATACTGTTATTCTCTCTACACAGAAAAAATATCCATATAAAAATGAGTTTACAGGGGTGCCTGGGTGGCTCAGTCAGTTAAAGGTCTGCTCAGGTCATGATCCCAGGATCCTGGGATTGAGCCCCGCCGTCACAATCCCTGCTCAGCAGGGAGTCTGCTTTTCCCTCTGCCTCCCTCCTCCCACCCCTGGTTTGTGTGCTCAATCTCTCTAATAATTAATAAAATCTTTAAAAAATGAGTTTAAAATTAAATAAACCAAAAGAGAGAACAAAAAGTATGAATAAGATAATAAAAACAGTGGAATCACTGAGTGGTGAGAGAGAGAACAGAGGAAGAAATAAGAGAAAATTCTATTTCATTGCAAAAGAGTTAAAAATAATTAAGTTAATATGATAGACTTTAAAAAATTCAACCAATTAATGCATGTTAAGTTCATAACAATAATTTGGGTATATTTATTATAAGGTAAAGGTGGTGGGGAGTTGCTCTGTTATACTTAATCAGCTTTATTCTTGAAAGTAATTTTAATATTTTCCACCAAGAAAGTGAGGATAATTCCTGAAGAACTCTAGAATACACTTGCTCTATAATCTATACTAACAGGTTTATAATTATCATAATTACCTCAAGTATAGTGACCTACATATGTAATATTGTCCAGATTATGTCCTTTTGTTAAAATTAGCTTCCCGGAGTTCCTGCTACACTGAATTAGGACCACATCTATCTATGCCTAATTAGATAACATTAAATATCTATATTTATGTTATTTTCTTCTTGGTTTATTTAACCATAATCTAACATCACCATACATTCCTAATGTAATTTTCTACAGAAATTAACAAGCTTCAATATAAATTGAGATAAAGTTAAAATATATCTCCTCAATAACAAATTTTAAATACATTTCATTTTCTATCAAATATATCATTTTTTAGGACTCTAGTAATTTTTCTGCATAATGAGCTTGGTAAAACAGTTAATATTTCATGAGTTCTTTTTTTTAGTACAGACTCATAATACTATAAAACTTTTGTCACTACATTTATTTCTCTGTTGAAATGTCCAAATATATGTTAATGGATGTTAAAAATTTAACTCCCTGACTTTAACTTCTCCTTCATTAATACAATGTAGTTCAGCCTCCAAAGTTCTTCAAACAGGTCAGAGGCTCCTGTAATTCACTGAATGTGTACAGTTGAAAAGTTAAAAAAAGAAGGAAAAAAACCCCTATCTATAAAAGCAAACCCTTGAAACAAACCAGTTAATCTGCTGAGCACGACATACTTTTAAAACAATGTCATAGCATTTCTAAGAGTGAGAACTTGGGGCACCTGGTTGGCTCAGCTGGTGGAGCATGCTACTCTTGATCTCAGGGTTGTGAGTTCAAGCCCCATGTTGGGTGCAGAGATTACCTAAAAATAAAATCTTAAAAAAAAAAAAAAAGATGGGGCGCCTGGGTGGCTCAGTCATTTAAGGATCCAATACTTGGTTTTGGCTCAGGTCATGATCTCCGGACCCTCAGACTGAGCCCTGCCTCTGGCTCTGCGATCAGCGCAGAATCTGAGATTCCCTGCCTCTTCCTTGGCCCCTCCTCCCACTTGCTTGTGCGTGCTCTCTCTAATAAATAAAATCTTAAAAAAAAAGAGAGAGAACTCAAAAGTTACAATCCTACTGTGATCTACCTTATTTTATGGTCCTAATCTAATTCTAAAAATAAAAAAATCAAGCAATGCCATTTTTTACTGCAACTTATTACTCGATAAACACAAAAGACTACCATATAAAATTTAATTTTTTGCATGCAATGATGAAACTTGGCAATAAAGTATCCTTTAAGGTCGCCAATATCCTCTTTGACTTTACACTATGCATTACTAAAAAGCATTTTTTTTAATGTTTGGCAGAAAATATTACTCAAGATAACAATAGCTCCTACTGGATTATTCTGTTGCATTGCAATTACTTAAGGCAATCTGCTGTCACCTGTCACAATTCAGAGATTCCAACAATATGTGAGGTGGGAAATGTTTACATTAGGATATCTATCTCTTGTACAAATGTTTGAAAGTGTGTCGGGTGAAGAGATAAATAGGTGCTTTTCTTATCTTTTATAAATATGCAAGTACTTCAAAGACCAATATTGGCCTGGGCCATTAATTATAGCCGGCTTCACATTGCCTGTTATAGCTCTCCTATATAGGACTTCTGTGCGGTTGTGATAAATGGAAACATGCCTCAAGGGCAGCCTCCAAAGAGAATGTTACTCTTGTCAAGACCCTGGTTGCAGCTACCAACATTTTGCAAAATTCTAAGAAACAGAGGAAATCTGACTTCACATGCATCATCTACAGATGTTCCCACAACTTCTCTCTTCCCTCCTCTTTTCCAAATTTCCTCTTCTTCCACCCTACCAATGCAGGCTAGCAGAGTCAGCCCAGGTTAATCCTGGTACAGTTAACCCTCAATTAGGCAGCACAAGAATTCCTCCTAACAAACCACAGTAGGGTGAAAAAAATATAATAACCGAAGCTTACATCATTCACATGACAGGACACAGGTTTAAGGTACTGTTTCCTTTGTGACCCATGATGTCCCTCAGGATAGGTCCTACCTTTGTGGCCATCATACTTCTTATTCGGTTTTATAGTTTCTTGCGATTGCTTAGCAGAAAAGTCATTGAGTTGTCTATTCCCTCACCCTGTGTGGGCCTTAAGTCCAAAGACATTGATTGCATTTGAAGTTAAAACTCATGTTGCAATACACTTCTCTGTCAGTTTGGCTTGCCCTGCCCACTGCATGGTCCCACAGGAAGTCTCCAACTGCCATTATCTCTGTAGCGACCTTTGGAGGCTCACATGGGGCACACACCCCTCCCAGCTTATGGATTCTGTTCCCCCCGCCCGTATGCTCTTCCAAATTTCTTTAAAATCCTTTTGATCTAGCTTTTGAAGCTCCTGTCCTTCTGCTGTGCACCAACTTACTCTAGATTTTTTCTATGAGATTATATACCAAAAAACTAAATATTCATTCCACCTGTCACAATGAGTTCACCCAGGCCTCATCAGCCCACCTTGCCTAGTACCCTTGATCCACCGACTGTGAACTACTGTAAATACTAATCAGCCCATAAAGATTGCCATGTGCCCCTCTCCTAAATGCCAGACTCCTTTTTCTTCAAAGCATTCCTACTACAAACACAGATTGGGACAAATATTGTTGAAACCTCTTCATTTAGGATACAGTATTAACAAAACCCAGTCACTCTCTTTAAGAAATTGTAGCTATTTGGAGAGAGACCAGTAAACAAGCAATTTCAAAGTATGATTGAGTCGAGGAAAAGGTTCTATGGAATTACGGCTGGGGGCACTTACCCCAAACCACCACGATAAGAACACTTAAAATGCTAGACATAGTTTTTTTCCCCAAGGACCACAAGTCAGAATCAATTTGGAAGAATAGGATTTGTTTCCCCCATAGAGTTTGGAGCATTAAAGGAAGAACCCGTGTCTAAGAAATGAGAGACAATTCTTATGTGGCATTTTGGGGTAAAATGATGTCATAGTATTTTCCTCCATGTTCTTTTCTTTTTTTTTTTTTTTTAAATCTTTTTTCTTTAAAGATTTATTTATTTATTTTGAAAGAGTGAGAATGAGAGAGAGAGAGAGAGCACATGAGAGGGGGGAGGGTTAGAGGGAGAAGCAGACTCCCCGCTGAGCAGGGAGCCTGATACGGGACTCGATCCCGGGACTCCAGGATCATGACCTGAGCCGAAGGCAGTCGCTTAACCAACTGAGCCACCCAGGCGCCCCCAATGTTCTTTTCTGCTTCAAGTAAGAGAGAGGAGGTTAAAATGTGGTCTCACCAAGCTGTGGTCTTACATTATCATACCAAGACAAATTTTCAAGTAAGTTATTATTTTTTCCTTAGTTGATGCGTGTGGGTGTGTTCAGGCTTTTAAATTTTTCACTTTCCTAAAAGGACTTGCGGCAGCCTGTGCTCTAAGTATAAGCTGCTCTTCTCAGGTGGTCAAGTTGACCACTTGGGACATCTTGGTATTTCTACATTCCCATCTCCTCTGAAAATAAAGAAAGATGGAGGTATGAAGCAATATTTCAAGCAGATCAAGCAGTATGGGGGAGTGGGAAGCAGAAGAAAGGATATTCCCATCAACTCAGGTTATATAGGGTTCTTCTGAGAGAGCCTTCCCACCTTCTCCCTTAGCTAAATAACTTTCACATGATCCAAGGGGTAAATAAAGGGGAAATTTATCATAAAGAGGGGCATATACCATAAACAAAAGTATCTACACTTGGCACCGGAATCCATTTGTGAAAAGTCAAACCACTGAGAACAGGGTAGTTTTCATGCACTTTTATTGTCTAAGGAGGGACAGGGACAATTTAAAAAAATACTTCACAGAGAATTCTATTGCATTCCTGAAAACCCCAAAGTTATTTTTCCCCCAGTTCATTTTCTCCCCATCTGAAAAATCTGACTTTAGGTGAAACCTTTGGAACATACCAAGCCCAGCTTAGCTGCTTCTTCCAGCCTGAAATGTGACAACCTAAAATATTTCACAGTGGCAGAATTCATTAAAGTAATTATATCTCAGAATCAAAGTATCTTATAGCCATCCTTTCCTTTATAATATACACCTACTCAGAAGTCTGGATAGATGTTTTACTTTATGGCATCAAATTACTCTAGATGGCCATAATTTCCCTGAAGTTAAAAGTTTATTTAGAACATACCATATTTTCAACCAAGCAGTACATTAAATTGATTCCCAAATAAATATACTTCATAAGTAACCTAGATAAAGGTGAATGCTTTCTATATATTTCTATTTTACAATGAAAATATGAATCCCCAGACTTTAAGAGCCATTACATCTGAAGGACTGTTCTCTATCAATTATAACTTGCCTTCCCATTCTAAAGGGGCACACATTGATGGATTACGGCCAGGTACAGTACTGACGTCATGGCACCACCTTTATCCTTACAATATTTTAATCATTTAAACATCCTCAAATTCTCCACCTGCTCATATAGTGAATATTTATATACAAACACAGGTCTGCTGTTTGGGCTGTTCTTTGGTAATCTGTGGTACATATGAGATGACTGAAAATTCTTTACAATTTGGGTTGACCCTGTGGTCGTGCTTTCACCAATAAGATAAAATGTGGCAGAAGAGAAGTTCTCTAACGTCTATAGTTAATCCTTAAGAGATCTGAAATGTCTGCATTCACTGCGTGGAGTGTTCCCTTTTGAAAGCCAACTACCTGGTAAGAAGTCCTAAGACTCGTGTTGTGAAGAAGTCCAAATTACATGTGTGGACAGTGCTGCCATGTTAAGCAGCACCAAAGTACCAGACATGAATGAAGCCTTCACTGCCTTCCAGCTTAGCCTAACTACTAGCTGAATTCAGCTGAGTTAATGGCACCACATAGAACAGGAGAGCTGCTACCAAACCCTGCCTGAATTTCTGACCAACATCATCGTGAAAAAGCAAAATAGTAGTTGTTTTAAGCCACCAAGTGATGGAGTAATGGGTTAGGAGGCAAGAGATAATCAAAACAGAATTATGCCTGAGATACTCTCTGAACACCGTCAGGTTAGCACAACAATTCACCAGACTTTTCTCTGCAACTTCTTAAAGACAATGAAAGCTGTTCATTTGAAGCATTTCTGCAGCAAAAGTGTTTGTCTGAAAATTGTTTTTCAAGGTCTAGGATAAAAGAAACAGATGTGCCTCGTGAGGTCCTAACATAAAGCAGTTTCACATTATAAAGTGGCTTTTAAATTTTCTGTATTCACAAATCAAAATAAAGGTGAGGTGTTCTTGTTAAATGAGTCACATTTTCAGGAGGAAGAAAGTGATTTTTATTCACTTCTTTATTTCCTCTTGTCTCTTTACTGAAGGAAGGAAGGAAGGAAGGAAGGAAGGAAGGAAGGAAGGAAGGAAGGAAGGAAGGAAGGAAGGAAGGAAAGTTGGTTATTATAACCAGGAGTCGCTGAGGTTACCCTCACACCTTCCAATGTAAACACTAAACTCCACAGATATTGAGGTGAAGAGGCAAAACATTCCCTCCATACTAACTGAGAAGAGCTTTCTTGGAGCATAATCCTGAGTGTCTCTATACATACACACATTTCTATTTACAGAATTATAAAGTTAAATTTTCCCAGGGCAAAGTTTATAATTTATCCATTGGGTAGGTCATGAGACTCTGACAGTCTGGGGAAACAGAGGGTTTGCTGTGCCACTGAACACACTAACATCCTGGGGCCAAAGGAACCTTGACTTCCTGACCCATGGCCCTGTTTCACCATACTTATATTATCTAACCTAAGGTTTCCAGGTTAATTTGGAAAAGCCATAGATCCAAACTAAAAGACGTTGGATTAAAATGCACAGGAGCGCTGATTCCTCAAGATAAAATCAAATGGTACCACCACCTGGTCTTTATGCATGAATATGTAATTAGTAACATATTAAGGTTTACTATAAGTCATATTTACCCAGCCTTTACAACATGAGATCAAGAATATTTCTGCATTGTTTCATACACCATTTTTTGCTTGGGTCATTTAAAGAGATTAAAAAAATTCTAAAAGCCTTGCTTGGTTTCTATCAAGGTACCCCCCTAAACTGTGCCCCCATTCTTCTTCTAATATCTCATCAGGACACCAAGGATTAACGCCTTATCTGAACTCTAAGAACCACCTCCCATTCCGTAGTTTTTCTTAAGTGTTTAAGGATTAGTAGCTACCAAGTATGTCCTACCATAATGTAGCAGGTGTACTGTAAAAAATTGATTTTTCTTTAAAATTTTTCAGAGAAAAGAAGTTATTTGATTTTAAATAGCTCTGTAATCTTTACAGAATCTTAAAAGAAATAAGAAAAATAAACCTTGTTTTTCCTATTGTTAAGAGTAGTCTAACTAAAAATTCTTCCTTTGAAAGTAGCTGAAGTCTTTGAAGGCTTGGTCATTGTTAAAGGACTAATAAGACATTTCATTACTACCATTTTTCTTCCTGGTGTGTTTGTTAATAATTTTCAGTACTACTTGGTAGAAACGAGGGGAATATTTTTACCAAATCAATTTTCTGAGTTTGAAATGGTTCTCAGCTCCTTCATTACATGAGGTGGTAAGGACATAAAAATTCATGAATTTCTAGTTTATTGAAGTAATTTTTCTTTGAAAATAAAAGAGGATTCTGCAAAGGCCACAGCCTTCCATCTCTTCCTCAACTATTGTTATTTTCCTTCCTCTTCACTAGGAGAATAAATAATTGTGACTGAAAGCAACATGCAGCCTTTCCAGGCCAAATAAGATATGTAAATGAAGTGTGGTATGCTCCTTAAAAAGGTGCCTCCCGTCTCCCATATTAGGTTAATCCCAAAGAATATAAGAAAATACAAGCACAACATGTACTCATCATTGCTTCTTAAAAGTCTCTAGATCCCTTGATAAAATTACAAGAAACCGTATTTTCACAATGCTGGGTCCTGTCCCTTAGCAGACATTTGGCTTCATGATACCATTCATTCTTCTACTCACACAAAATCTTCCTTATTTTTAAAGAAAACACAGGGTGCTTTCAAAATTCTATATTAAAATTTCTAAATATTGTCTCATTTCCTTAACATGAATAAGGCATAGAGTATAGATCTGTCTTTAGAAGTCTGGGAAATGCTCAACAGTTATCTCCAAATTTTTAGACTGCAAAGACTGGCCCTTATTCCTGGCCCTAATGCTTGGAATAGGAAGGAAGCTAACCTCTTTTCAAGATGTTAAAAGGATCTCATATAGAGACCAATGTTATATAAAAGTATATACATACATACTCATATACATACACATACAGCAGTGAAATAAATGCTCACAAATTGAATTTTTCTTTTCAAATTGAATACTTCTACTCCAGTTTTACAAATGAGGAGCTGAGGTTCAGAGAAGAGATTCCCACAGAACAGCTAATAAATGGAGAAAATGTCTTTTTGGTCACAATCATACATATCATAATAACGATCACTTGGCTTCCTTTATTAAAGTTAAATGATTTATTAGATATTTAGATAATGATTAAATTATGTTAAATAATTTGTTGGGTGTGGCTAACCAAATCATAATTTTATTCTCTTTCATAGATAATAGTAGTAATATGCAGACTGATAATTAATGTAATAATCCTCATCAGAACTCTGTGCAAGGGGCACGTGGGTGGCTCAGTTGGTTAAGCGTCTGCCTTCGGCTCAGGTCATGATCCCAGGGTCCCAGGATCGAGCCCCGCATGGGGCTCCCTGCTCCGCGAGAAGCCTGCTTCTCCCTCTCCCCCTGCTTGTGTTCCCTCTCTCTCTGTGTCTCTATCAAATAAATAAATAAAATCTTTAAAAAAAAAAAAACTTTGTGCAAGTTAGTACTACGTTTTCTTATCTTAAAGATAAGGAAACTGAGGGATAGAGAGACAAAGTAATTGACCATGCAAATGTATGCACCAAGGCTATTTATCAGTTATGAGACACACATCTAATTCATCATGAATAAAGGAGGAAAATTCATTAATGAAGCAAACATAGGATCTATTTTGATAATGTTCCGGTTTTTATAAAAATATAAACATAAAAATACCATACACTTTAAAGTAAATGTGTATGCTAGCCTTATATAAAAAGGGAGATGGAGAAAAAGTTGGATTAGCTTGTATATACAAAAATTTCTCTTGAACAAAGGAAAAACTGAAAATAACAGTAGTGATCTATTAAGAGAATGCGAGAATGAGAAATTGAGTTGCTGGGGAACAACTCTAGGAGGGAAACATTCCATTGCATTTATTTGTACGATATCTGATCTTTGAACCATGTGAATATGTTATTTAGAAATTAATGAAGACTGTGTGCTTTATTTAAAATCAGGAAATACAGAAATAGACTTGGTTAACATTTGTCACTGAACTAAACAAAATGACAGACAACCTTGTTCTGAAAAATAAGGTTTAGATTAAAAAAAGTGTTAGAAAAATAACACTTTGGTTACTGAATAACCAAGACCAAAGCATTCACCTTTTCACTAATTAAAATGATGAAGCCAATTTGTGGCCCAAGGTTATTGCGAAGTAACAAGGAAGACAATTTTAAGCTTCTCTAAATTGTGAAGTGTATACACATGTGCACACACGGAAATGTTATTTTTTTGTTTTAAAATACTGTGGATAAACATGAAATTATGCATAGTTAAAATTTTCAAAGTAAACTCCATTTGCCATTGAACATATAGAAGACAGGAACCATGATCTTAACACAGTGCCTAACACACAAGAGATACTCACTAAACACCCTAGAAATTGTCTAGAGGAGCACATGAGAGTGGACCCTAAAGGCAAACAGCCAGGGTTCAAAACCTTGTTCTGCCACTTAGACATCATGCGACCCTAGTCAAATTATTTCATCTCTCTATCCTTCAGTTTCCTCATCTTTAAAGGAAACAATACCAAATTACACAGGGTTCTGATGGGGATTATTAATTACCAGTCTATTACTACTATTATCTATGGAAGAGAATCAAATTATGATTTATTGATCAGCCACACACAACAAATTATTTAATATAATTTAAATAATTTAGTATCATGTAAATATCAAATCATTTAACTTCAATTCATTTAAGGAAAGCAACTGATAATATGATTCTCAGCTTATTTCCAAAACTGGAATAAAAGTTGTATCTATTACAAAGATTTTATGGTGAGGTTTAGATGAGATAGAGGTACCTAACCTTTGCATGGTATA